>NC_056751.1:84814368-84976868 GCF_019279795.1 Protopterus annectens | reverse complement strand
GCTGTATGTTTTTGGAGAGTGGGTGTTAGCTGAACTGGCAAAAGTAGGTAGATGGTCACTTGGGGTGTTTGGATGTGTGCCAGCATTGGCAAAGTTAGAAGGGTGTGATACCAGTATCCAGTCTAAGGTAGATTGTTGGGTGGAGTGTTTGTTATATCTAGTAGGGCATGAGATGGGTTGTGTGGGTAGTTGGGATGTGAGAGTGTGCCATTCTATGTTGATATCACCTAGTATAGTTTCATGTTGAATTATTTGGATGGTCTAGGAGAGGATGCTTTCTAGGATGGGAGTATTGTGACATGAGAGATGTAAAGTACAATTATGTAGATTTGCTTAATATTATTTAGGTTTAGGAAGGATACAAGCATTTGTACTGTGAAAAAAGCAGGGGTGTCATTTGTGTATAATGTGATATTAAGGTTGTCAGGAGAGAGTAATGTTATGCCTCCACCTTTCTTGTGGGTTCTGTCTAAGCTGAGTATGGTGTAGTTGGGAAGTAAGAATTCGGAGTCAGGTATGTTAGGCTTTAGCCAGACTTCAGTAACGGCTAGTATGTCAGGTTTGTATTGATCTATCCAAGCATGAAGGGGGGATATTTTGTTGTCTAGACTTCTGATGTTAAGGGTCATAGAATTTAGTTTTTTGGAGATATTTTATTGACTTTATTAGTAGTTGGACCAGGGTTAGGGTGGATGTCACCGCATTGTGACAAAAATGAAATCAGTTAGGAGTATATGCTCTTTGTTTTTTTGGGAGGTAGAGGTAAGAGGTATGAGGCGTGGTTTACTATACACATAGTCCAGGAGTGTAGTGACTGAGTAAAAGAGTGGGTTGTATAGAAATAGTTGAGGGGAGATATTTCCAAAGCTGTGATGGGGTGTTTGGTAGCGGGAAATAAATGTGTCAGTGGGGGGAACTATTTTTGGGGTTGGATCTGGGAAATATGTGTGTATAAGTATTATTAACAAAGAGGTTAAGGTGGCTAAGAGAGAATTGTGTAGTAGTGCATGTTTGAAGAGGTAGTTTTGTTTGAGCTAATTACTGTCTAGAGTATAAGTAGTGGAGTAAGAAAGGAGTCAATTGTATATAGTTTATGGTTAGGGATAGTGTTAATATATGATGGATGGTTTTGGTGTAAGAGCAAAATCTGGAGGAAGATATGATTGGTTAAATAGAGAAAGGGTGGAGCTTATGTAAGTATAAATGTAGGAGTAGTGGGGGTAGGTGGCAATTGGGGGTAGGGTATGGGGAACAGAGTGAGTCCAAGTGGAGTTAGGGTGAATGGAGCGGGCTGAATGGGCCACACCAAGCATCAAAGAAACACTATCAGTAAGGAGTAGAATAAAAGGTAGGTGCCAGGAGTGTCCTAAACTCAGTAGCATTCGGCAGATCTAGCAACAGCACATGCCATTCAGAAATCACTGTATTCAGGTTGAGCTTAACAAAATGCTTTAGGTTTTAAAATAGGTAGTGGAAAGCTAATTGGTATTATAGGAGTATATAATACTATACACCCGAGCAGTCTATTTTGCCCAATTTATAAGACACTACCTTAGTTACTGCTAAAAGCAAGAGGGGGTTGTAGTTAGAGACGGGGTGCCTAACAAACTAGCATCCCTGGGAATGTGCATGCCACCTCCTAGTTTAAACTGATTCAGAAAATCAAAGTGTAACAACAGCAGGATTGTTTTGGTGAAGCAAGACCTACATTGATAAAACTTCAGTGCGCTGTCCTTTTTTAACTGCCTTATATATACCAACTTTGAGATCACACAATAGTGGGATAAGGGCAAATTCCCTGACCCTACTGCAACAAAATCTCATACAAAAAGCAGCCAGCTAAAACACCATTAAGAAGAACATTTACTAAAGTGAGGGTTCACTCCAATTTATAGCACCAAAATCTCATGTGAGTGTTATTTCTTTTGACGCGTGTGTGTGTGTGTGTGTGCACGTGTGTGCGTGCGTGCGTGTGTGTGTGTGTGTGTGTGTGTGTGTGTGTGTGTGTGTATATATATATTTATATATATAGAGAGAGAGAGAGATATTAGGAGATTACAGCATTTACTCTACAGAGAGTTCCCATTAAAATTACTGTTACATTTCTGTATAATTTGAAACTTGGGTCTATTGCTAGTATCAAACTCTTAAATCATTCTTTTAAAGAAGAACAAGTTTCAGTGGTCTTGGATCAGGCTGACACTGATAGGATTTGAATCCCATGACTGCCAGCCAAATGCAACAGATGGGTCACTGCCACCAACATAGGAAGGCTTGTCTGGCACTGATGGGGATCTTAATCTCACCATTGCAAACCAGTATAACACCTAACATATTAAAGTATAAAAGAAAGTACACAGAAATCTAATTCAGCAACACATACAATCTGGCCCCATGAGCATAAAAGGAATATGCACTGCTGCCCTGAGTATGGGATTCCAACATCTATATCTGGCCTACAACTACACACTGATTACTTAAAGAGCTGAGTCTTTGACAAGGTCTATATTACTACATTAAAAGTTATTTTCATCAAACACCTCTCCATCGACACCAAACCAAATTGCTGAATTTTTCTCAGGGTAAAGAAGTAGTTGGCCAACTCCACAACTTTGCACTTTTCCCCACTGTAGTGTGATCTCAGAGTTTGTATCTATAGTTATGGGGGAGGGGGCACAGCCCCCCATTGGGGGTTGTATGGGACAAAGCCCCCCCCACTTAGGTGGGTTTGATTTAGTGCAGTGTGTGTTCCATTGTGCTATGGGACAATTGTTTCATTGCCCTGAGAAAAATTCCACAATTCACAGAAGTGAATTTTGATGGTTTCATGTTGATGGAGAGGTGCTAGATGGAAATGCCTTTCAATGAAATAATACAGACCCCTTTGACCTACCATTCCAGGCCTCTTTTTCACCACTGGCTTATAGGTTCATAGGGTCATAGGTGTTTACTAGGTTAATGTCCACAAGGGCATTTTTAAGCCTATAAACAAAACAAAATAACGGCCAGGTAGAAACGCTCAGTTTACCAGAAATAAAGCTTTCGGGATAACTCTTCTTCAGTATTCAAAAACGTATGTTAAAACAACCCTTTTTATATGTTCAATAAAATAACACATGACATGGCCAACCTATAAAAACAGTACATCAATTAAGCAATTAATTATATAATCATAGATGCATTTCCAAGAAAAGTAACATACTTTTAAAAAGGGTTGTTTTAACATGTGTTCAAACAAATTATTTTCACATACACATGTCCTCAATTCCCAGAGAAGGCTAGTAGAATTCTCCAATTCCAAACCATTGTTTTTCCTGGCAAAGTAGAAGTGCCATCTACATAAATATGGCTAGGGGCCCAACACACCACTTCATAGGATCATAAGTGTTATATTAGGGACTTCCATTTTAAAGTTAGAAAAATAGGCCTAGAAATGTAGTGTTAGAATTGTGTTTCATTTATGCATACATTTTAGAAAAGACAGTTAAGCAGAAGAGAAGAATAACCTTGTTTTTTTTTCCTACTACTACCTGGGCGACTGTCCGATCTAGCTAAACTGCAAGTATTTCTGCTTCTTGAACTGTTTTAAACTGTTTAAAGTTGTTTTTGCACCTGCACTTTTAAAGTTTGTCCTGTTTTTTGCATTTATCTGTTGAGGCTACACACTCAAGTGCGCTAGCCTGTGTTACATATTTATTGCATTTTCCTGCTGTTTATTGCAAAAAAGAAAAAAAAAAACAAAAACATTATCCTTGTTTCCCGTCTTTCCTGACCTAGAGTAGTCCAAATACAGGCTTTGCTGTATTCTGGACTTTTGGAAAGTTCCTGTGTTGCCCATTTCCTTTCTTGGATAAAGGGAGGCTTCTTTGTTCACCAGTAGCAGTGGGGAGCTTAGAGCAGCCTATCTATCCCTGGAGGAATGTTGCCAGCACAAGAATCTGGTAGTCTATTGGCCGTTTTGGGCCAATTTCTAGCTCTTTCAAGTCCCCCTGTATAAGACCCGCTTTGTGCGATTTTGCGCATAGCGCAGCATCGGGCAGCTTCGCTTAATTGGGTTTAAACCATTCTCAGCTCCACAAAGTCCGCTCTTCACTTTTTCCCTTAGAACTGATCTAGTTCTCATAATAAACACCCTATTCCTACTCTAAAGCCTGGCACTTGCTCACTAAAGCAATTATATAAGTCAGCACTAAAAAATTAAAAGCACTACACCCTCACAAACTCCCCTTGAGTACCTTGTTCCCCATTGGCCCTTTTTTTTCAATTATAAAGGAATTCCCAATACTATTCTAGCATGTCCAAAGGTCAGTTGTCAATCTCCTCTCTGGTCCAGCTGGTGAATCTGGGAATCTTGAGGCAATGTTACAACTGCCTCATGTACACAGACAACCCTCTCCTCATCCCAACAAATTCCAACACATGTGAGAGATGCAACCATATAGCCAAACTGAAGGCTAAGCTCTCTCAATTCAGTACTGGTGTAACCAGTCAGGAGGAGAAGGAAACCACACTCATTACAATTCCAGTCTCACATAGACCTACCATGACAGCAAACCAAACACATAAACACACAAAAACATACTTGGAGGCTCTAAATAAAAATCTGCCTAAGCAGCAGAGACCTCCAAAGCAGACACCCAAGCAACCGCTACCCCAAAACAAAACACGTGCAACACATAGCTCACAAAGCCAGTGTGCCGAACAGTCACAGCCCTTAAGGCTAAACAACACACCTGATACACTTGTAATAGGTGACTCTATCGTCAGGCACACTGACATCCCGCTCACCAGGCTGAACAAGGAGAAGGTCACTGTGAGCTGCCTGTCGGGCACTAGGATCCGCCACATAACACAAGCACTCAGATCACTCCAAGGCAAGTACAAATATGACTCAGTCATTGTCCATGCTGGTGTGAATGACCTGAGACGTACCTCCCTGTACTACATGAAAAGAGACATAGAGGAGCTCTCTGAGCATGTAGCCCAGGCCGGTATGACCCTGACCTTGAGTAGCATCTTACCCTCACCAAGAATGATGCCACAATATGAAGACAAGATGATCAATTTCAACAATTGGCTTAAGTATTGGTGTCATTCAAAGGGGATCCAATGCCTGTCAGCCTGGGATGACATGCTCGGCAAGCCACGATGCTTCGCTAGGGATGGCTTGCACCTGTCACCCCTGGGCTTTCGGATATTGGCAAAGGCTCTTGCCACCCCCATAGTGCCTTTTTTAGGCAAGGCTCAAAAGACAAACCCACCTCCATAGGTATCACAAGGGATAAGAAACTAAGAGTAATGCTACTCAACACCAGAAGTCTAAACCTCAAGATGCACGCACTCAAAACTCCCCTTAGCATGGAGAACACTGATATCTGTGCAGTAACAGAAACCTGGTTCAAGGCTCCCGAGAGCACCCCAGCACTACCAGGTTATACCTCATACCATGCTTTTCGGCCCCAAAACTTGGACCGAACCACAAAAGGAGGGGGAGTATCAATATTCATCAAAGATACCCACACCTCCAGGTTGGTGGCACAGCACGAAGCATCAGAGTCTATCCATGTGCAACTAACAGTGGGTAAAACTGCCTTCCAGTTTATAGCCTGCTACAGACCACCCTCCCAAACCCAGGAACCCCACTCGGCCTTCCTGAGAACACTGAAAAATATGAAGGTCTCTCCAAATACCATTATATTGGGTGACTTCAACTACCCAAACATAGACTGGGAGCATTACTCTAGCTCCAACACCCTAGCCCAAAGGTTCCTAGAATTTATAAACTCAAATGCTATGGAACAACTTGTTACCACTCCCACAAGAGGGGAAAACATACTGGACCTGATCATCACCAACATGGGGGCTCTATGCTCCAGTCCAGAAGTGTATCCCTCACTGGTAAGATCAGACCATAAACTAATCTCACTGGATATTCACATCCCGACCCCACCCCCTGCCCAGAAAACCACAGTGAAAAACTTCTCTAAAGCAAATTTCACACTCCTCAAAACCGAGGTGGAATCCTTCAAAGCCCCCGGGCCTGTGGAAAATACGGCCCAGACCACAGAATCCTTTATAAACGCATTCTGTGAACACCTTCAGGAATGCATGGATCATGCAATCCCAAATAAAACCAAGACCCAATCCTCCAAAGGCAGGCGTCCTGTCTGGTGGACCCCAGCCATAAACAAACTATACAATAGAAGAAGGAAGCTACTACATGATTGAGCAAAATCCCAAAAAGGGAAGGCATCTCTGATCAGTATTAGCAAAAAACTACAGGCACTCATAAAATCGTCTAAGGCCAACTTCGAGAGAAAAATTGCACAGGACACTAAAGATAATCACAAGGCTTTCTTTAGTTATGTTAGGAACCTGGGTGGGAATTCCCAGATATGCTCAGAATTAGTCCAAAATGACAAAAAATACACCGAACCCACAGACATTGCCGACATCCTAGCTGACAGGTTCAGCGCAAACTTCTCTCCCCCCTTCCACCAAAAGGGCAAATATCTATCCCAGCAGAGTGCTGCCCCCCCCTGACATCTAAGATGCTCAGGTAAGAGCCACCCTCTCCAAAGCAAAAAACACAGCATCAATGGGACCAGACGGTGTCCCGGGCTGCATCCTACATGAACTCCAAGAAGAGCTAAACCCAAACATAAAACTACTGTTCAATCTCAGCCTTACTACAGGATATGTACCCAAAGAGTGGTGTATAGCAACAGTGGTCCCTCTCCACAAAGGTGGTGCCTCAACGGATCCTGGAAACTATCACCCCATAAGCCTGACTAGCTTCGTCTGCAAAGCTATGGAAAGGATCATCATGGACCTCATAAATAAAGATATTGGGGACCTACAGACACTGGATCCTACCCAGTTCGGCTTTGTTAAGGGCAGATCCTGCCTCTTAAACCTGGATGATTTCTTTGAAACAGTCACCAAGGCCATTGACTAGGGGAAGGTGGTCCACACAGCCTACCTGGACCTCGCAAAAGCCTTCGATACAATACCCCACTTGGGCATTATAGATAAGCTCACCAGCTTAAATATAACCCCCATGTCACTAGATGGGTTGCAAACTGGCTCAAGGACAGAACCCACATGGTTAGAATTGCTGGAGCCATGTCAGACTCCAAACCAGTTACAAGTGGCATCCCACAAGGCTCAGTCCTGGGACCTCTCTTGTTCGGTATATATTTCTCAGAGGTACAGGCCAACACGGAAGGACTGTGGCTGACCAAGTTTGCAGATGACTGCAAACTAGGCTCCATAATCGACTCTCCAGCCAACACAAGCATCCTACAAAAGGGCCTCATAGAAACAGACAACTGGTGCCAGAGCCATGGCCTCAAGCTAAACGCCAAAAAGTGTATAGTCATCCCCTTTGGCAAAAACAAAGTGCCCACAAATTACCACATAGGTGGTAATCCATTAAGTACGGAAGAAGTAATTAGGGACCTGGGGACCCAAGTTGATAGCAATCTCTCATTTGAAAAACACGTGGCCAAAGTGGTTAGAAAAACATTTTATATAGCCCACCTAATCATGAAGGGATTCACATCTAGATCAGGGGAGGTCATCGTGCCTCTTTACTCATCCCTCATCAGGCCCATAATTGAGTACAATGCCCCTTTTGGGATGTACCTTACCAGACACCTGCAGCAACTGGAAAGACCCCAAAAGTACCTCACCAAGAGGATCAAAGGGCTCAAACAGATGCCATATGCTGCCCGGTTAAAGAAACTCCAGCTCTACTCAGTGGCATACCGCCTGCTCAGAGGCAATCTGTGCCTGACGTATAAAGCCATGTCCAACCCAGAATTAATGGACATGCTGCACCTCAGAAAATCCAAATTCCATTGAGCTACGCACTCGAGAGACTTGAACCTCAGCACTGAAATAAATAGGACATGCTGGAGGGACAGATTCATAACCCAGAGGCTCCCTTCACTCTGGAATAAAATCCCAGTCCAGGTTAGGCAGAGTCCCTCATTGACTCTCTTCAAGAGGAATCTTGATGAGTAGATGGGAGATTATAGGTTTACCCCTGGTATCGCTTCTGTGTCACTGTTAGACAGAGGCACAGTATACTAACCTCGAAAAAGGGCATAGCAAAATTAATTTAAAATGGGTGGCAAAAGCCAAACACACTCTGGCTAGGCTTATAAATGCCCTAGGGCAGATAGCCTAGTATGAACCTATGAACCTATGTTGGTCAAGCATGAGAGATAATTCTCAGGGGACTGTTCTTTTTATGTTTTTTTTTCTCAAGGGAAAAATGTGGATAGCAATGGAATGCTAGATAAAGAAACATGTAAGACCGGGCTATGAAACCAAGGTAACCAAGGCTAAGGAGGTGTGTAAAGCATTACAGGGTTTTGGTATTATTAAAATATACTTCAGATACAGTTAGAGAAGTCAGTCAGTTAGTTCAGGCTGACATACAGAAAATATTAAATATTCAGCATTTTAGAAGGAAGCTACAATACAGACACTCGAGCCTGAGTACAGAAGATAGGTCAAATAAAGACCATTTCAGTTTACATTATTCAAGGCAATCATAATATACGTGCAGAAACCTTGGATATATTTAGCAGCACTGTTATTACTTACCAGCATCTCAGCATTTCTACAGACTGTTATTGTTTATCAGCACTGTTAATGAAGACAGTATTCGGATATTGTGAACATTTAATGAAGCCTTATTAAACGAACTACAGTGTTTGGAGAATTCATTCTGAAAAGTACATAAGACTTGGCTTATAAAGGAAAGACTGGCACCTGTTCAGCCCAAATTAACAGATAAAGACTTTTGTTCCAGTCTCATTTCAGTTGTTTCCAGTTAATTTCAGTATAGTACAATCTCATCAATTCTTTCAATAAGAATTACAAGGGAAGTGAGCCCAGTGAGCATTCATGCCTTGCCACTGCCCACCCTCATGTTATACCCATGTCTTCAAGGGCAAAACCAGTTTGTCCAGGGATAAATTTTGGGTACCCATCCAATAATCAAGATTTGACTTGAAGGTTGCAAGCATGTTAGTTTGTCTAACATGCATGGCAATTTGTTCCAGAGATGGAGTAATTAGTGGGTAATAAATCTGTCCCTCCAGTGTGTTTTATTTATATGTTGGTCAGGACTTAAGTCCTTAGATCTCCTATTTGTAGAGGTGATGGTCTTTTAAAAATGCAAGAGATTAAAGTGGGATGGTTACCTAAAGGCACAGAGCCTATAAGAGATGGAGTATAAGGGTTGGACTTCAATCCTCTGGTAGCCAAAGGTCTTTAAGCCTGTAATATTTTGGTTAAGAACCTATGAGATCTTTCTAGTTTTTTTATTTATCTTTATAGACACATGCCAAAAAGGAGTATTGTACTCTATAACTGGCCTAATCAGAGCTATGTATAGACAGATAACTTATTTTGATTAGGTTGATATGCCTTCAGACATTAGTTGTGCAAAACAGAAGGAGATTCTGACTACTAATGCTACATGGTGGTAGAAGAGAGGATGTTATTGAGCCAGGTACCAAGATACCTGACTATCTTGTCAGTCTGGCATGGGATATTTGCTATACTGTGCATTGAAGGAGAGAGTTTTTACTAAGTGTGACAGTACTGCACTTTTTATTCCTTTGTTGTACACCATTAGTTGGTGAGGGTTAGTTCTTGCTATAATATTTTGGCATTAGAAGGTTGTTTGACAATAACACCCACCAAATGCTAGTAATCCAAGTTTCTGTAGGGAGTGGCAAATGCAGTATTATCATACAAATTAACAGAAGAAAAGATAAAGCGCAGTGTGACAAAATCAGGTCAGGGAGGTCTAAGACTTCACCTCTGGCTAATCAGAGGTGAAGTATTATGATTGATTGTAAAACATAAAGAAAACCTGTGGTACCTTAAATTAAAAAGGTATTAACAAAGTGGGAGCATACTAGTTCTTTGTGCAACTATGTAATTAAATTTAAAACAACTGTACTTCTGTTCAGTATTAAAAAGAGTAAATGTATATTACTACCAGCAGTCTTCCGTGTAGCTGGAGTTTTGAAAATAGTATGCAATTTGGTTAAGGGGAATAGGAAAATGCATGCACTGCACCCTACAAAACATGCAATCCACTCAAAACATGTTGTTTCATTCCTTTATACAATGAAACAGTGCTGCAAACATTGAAGACATTAGAGTATTTATGTGTGGTAGCCCAAAAGATGAATAACCCACTAGAAGGATGCATCTGGTGATGAAACTTTACAAACAAAATCAAACCACTGCTTTGGGACAATACTTTGTGTGTTTACTTGAAATGACAATTAACAGTGTTGACTGATAGCCAGCTACAGACCCAGATATCCAAGTAGTAGAAAAATAACAGAGAATATATATTAGCCTTCCCAAGGTGGCACTTCTCTCAGATGATAGGCATAGTATGATATTTGTATTGCATTATTACATTCATGTGATCTAGTTAAGTGATAATTATAGAAAGGGAGAACCTGATCAGAGGAGGGGCTGGTTTATGGATACTAGCCTAGCCAACATTGGGAAGCCATGTGTCCAAATGCATTTTGAGACAATGACATTGCCCCCCCCCCCCAAAAAAAAAAAACACATTTATTATGCTGCAAGTGTCCATAGTGGCATTCAACTGCTTGCTGGACATCACATGCCTGTATATCTTCAGTAGCAATCAAATATGACTTATTTAATATTTTTTCACATTGCCTGAAAAGGTGGATTTAAAGCCCATCATGGCCTCTGAGCATTCTATACTAAACTGGGCTACTCTAAGCATTTGGAAGGACCTGTTGGAAATCTGTTTCCAGCATCTAAAAATGATTTACATGCCATAACTGAGGTGATCATAAAAACACAAGGTACTTGCCTCCTACTACAGTGCTACAGAAAAAACATTAATAATTAAACTAACATGCCTATAACATGGAGAGAGAAAACTTAACTTGCTGTAAATTTCATAACAAATGTGCCACTTACCATACTCTGCCTGAATTTTAGCAGACAGTTCCGGACGAGGTGTCAGATCTGTGTACAGAAACCTCTTCACGCCAAATGGTTTCAGTCGCTCTGCCACTGCTACCCCTAGAAAAGGAAAATTCAGATAATGCTGTTATAACACGAGTAATGATTCAATAGCCTGTAAAATGTCAAAAGTGTGTGGCAAGTGATTTTATTACAACTATGGCTAGGACAGATGGTTGAGCTTTCTACAGAATGTTTACCAGCACAATTTGTTTTCTTCAGCAATATTTAGACTGACAGGCTGATATGCACAGGGAATGAGCATGTATATCTTGAGCAAGAAATACTACTTCCGATTATTCTTTTGTACAGAAGATCCCATTAACAGAGGAACAAGAATGGATGCAGAAATTTTAGCCCTACCAGGATCCACCTTATGTATTACCAGACTCCTGAAATTCTGCTCGGCATGAACAATTTATGAACCATATTTTAGTAATGTGTGATATACATATATATATATATATATATATGGGTCTACTTCTTTTGACCTAACTCCCATTTGCCTGACACCCATTTGCCTGAGACCAAATGACTGAAATTTCATTTGCCTGACACTTCATTTGCCCGACACTTCATTTGACTGACAAGTATTATTACCAAGAAAATGGAATATGCCCCCTTCCCCACTGTAGTGCGACCCTGGAGTTAGAATATATAGTTGGGGGGTGTGGGGGGCACAGCTTACTTTTCTTTTACTAAGCAATATTACATCAAAAGTTTACAATATCATATGAAATGAACTGGGGGCTTCGCCCTCCACACCCCCCGTTATGGGGGGCTGTGCCCCCCACCCCCCCTGACTATATATTCTAACTCCAGGGTCGCACTACAGTGGGGAAGGGGGCATTTTCCATTTTCTTGCTAATAATTCTTGTCAGTCAAATGAAGTGTCGGGTAAATGAAGTGTCAGGCAAATTAAATTTCAGTCAAATGGGGTCAGGCAAATGAAAGTTAGGTCAAAAGAAGTAGACCCATATATATATATATATATATATATATATATATATATATATATATATCTATATATATATATATATATATTTATACACACATTTGGAACTGCCAAAAAGTATTTACTTATGAAGACTCAGATTAACATGGCTTACCTGTACAAATAGAAACCCATATTTCATAGCAACTAATAATAATAATAATAATAATAATAATAATAATAATAATAATATAATAATGAGTACTTGGTTGATGGTAAGAACTGGTTCATATATGTCCCATTTTTATCTACTTAGTAAAGAAATGAATGTAAAACTTTTTCTGCTATGGATGAAGATAAGATCTAAGGTCTGCAAGAAGCCTCATTATTTATCTTTCTTTTTTATTTTATTGAAGAAGTGAGTGTTAGACAGAAGTTATGGATAGATTTATTCAAGTAGAAATGTTTCTGACATTACTTTTGTGTAAATTAAGTTAGGAAAAGATAATTATATTCTATGGAATTATTTCTGACCTCATGTTACAACCACTTCTATTCAAGTTACAATAAGAAAAGCATAATCTTGCCTTTTTAGTCAGGCTGCAGAGTGAGCAAAGCTATCGTCAGACACATATGAGTAGGAACATTGTTTGAACAAAAACATTACGGAAAATATAAATAGAGTACTGTTAAACATATATTGCTATGACCTTGCTCAATGCTGAACAGAGTACTGACAGGCATAAGGAAATTTACTGGATAAAAGAATGTGGGAAGAATGTGTTTAGAGATGAAGAAGTTTCCAGAAGGGTGGCACAATTTGAGATGCCATTTAGATGGAAAAGAGAAGTTTATTGGATAATGGAACAGCTAAGAAGTATAAATTGTATTAGATACTATTCCAAAGGAACTACTTAAGCTGAAGGATTATGAACTGTGGATTCTTGTACTTTTTGTGTATAAAGGTAGCCATTAGCCTATTACTAGATTAACTTTTGTGAGTCTTAAAAATAGTGCTTTATCCTATTCATAAATAAACCTGTTTTGCTACAAGATGAATTCAGAAGATTTGTTTCTGATTCAGTGACTCTTGATCAACAGTGACCTGGATCTCTAGGGTCATTTTTCAATAATGACTTTGTAAACAAAATGAAAATGAATGATAAAAACAAAAGACAGTAAATGGAATTGGGTACGCTTGACTAAATGAGGCACTGTTGGGATTTTAATACCATTACTTATAATGTGCAGATTACCATTCCGCGGTGGTGCAGCGGTAGCATTGTTGCCTCACAGCAAGAGGTTCTCCCGTTCGATTCTCGGCTGAAGTGCGGGGAGTGCCTTCTGTGTGGAGTCTGCATGTCTTCCCCGTGGTTGGGTGGGCATTCGAAAGACATGCGTAAATGGGCGTGCCTTCGTTGAAGGTTGAACATCGAGCTGGCACCTCGGCGTTTGTGAAAATTTACTGCCAATCATTAGCAGACTGGAGTTCCGCTGTGGCGACCCCTAACCGGGAAAATCCGAAAGACAACAACAACTTATAATGTTCAGATAATGCAATGCATTAGTGTATATAGATTGCATCCCAAAATTGAAAAAAAAATCGTATTCATGAGCTTTGTTTCTTTTACTGAATTTTTGGAAGTATAATGATTAAAATTTTGGAACATTTACTCTTTATATATACATTAAAGTAAGAAAATAATATTAATTTTAAAGGCACTGAAATGTGAAATTTGAGAAAAATGGAAGGGCTGCCTAGCTTGCCTTACATGGCATCATTTGTCTTTCAATTTTGTTGTACTTTACGAGGGTGGTTAAGTTTTGTATAGCTGCCTGAGAACACAAGAAGGTTTAATGACTTATCTAGGGCCAAATACTATATAAGGAGGTTTTGATGGGATGCAGAATCCAATCCCCTGTGTTTGAGCTTAACATCTTATCACTTTGAACAGACTATGGGTTGTAAAGTACATACATATATATATATATATATATATATATATATATATATATATATATATATACATATATATATATATATATATATATAAAAGTACACATCAAAACAAGCTCTAAAAATAAGAACAAGCCCCCTGTACCTCACAGCAGGGGCAAAAGCCATTGCCACCACTTACTTATTAATCAGTTTTGAAGTCACACCAGGAAGTGCAGTTTAACTTTTCTGCATAAATAGGCTTTTGAAAAAACTGACTTTTGACTTTAGAGCTATTTTATGAACTATCTTGATAACACTGTCTTGATATCAGCAAGCAGTGTCAGTGGTGCACCTGGTAGCAAACTTGCCTTTGGTACAGAAAGCTGTGGGTTCTAGTCCCATACCAGGTAGATCAATTACTGATACTGCTGTGTAGCATAAGGGGAGTGCTACACTCCTGAGCTTGCTGCTCTTCAGATGAGATGATAAACTGAGGTCCAATATGCTTGAGTTGTTGGTAGCTCGGGTGGATGTAAGAGATCCCATGGCATCTATTAAAAAGAGTATGGGTTCTTTATTTAAAACATTATTTACAATACTATTTACAAACTTACATATGTACATATTTACAATTTATTTTGTACAATGTTGCATTCTTTTCTGTTACTGTCATACAATCATAAATATTTTACTTTTCATTATTATGTTAAATTTCTATCATTGTTATCCTTATTTGACTTCCACTCCTTTTTGCACAACCACCATCTAATTTTTCTTAAAATTACTGCTAGTCTCACTTTCCCATTAAACATGACTTTATTTAACCCTTCATTACAAATGGTCCACATAATGTAAAATAATCTTTTAACTATTTTACTAACATATTCCTTATTTTTATGGCTATAATACCCATACATACATAATTATATCTATATTTATTTCATTTACTTCTTTTATATTTTCAAAGAACTTTTCATCACATAATTTTTCCTACAATTTTACAACCCTAATACATTTTTAGAAAACATGTTTTGTAGTATCATCTTTACTACAATATATACAAACTCTTTCACTGATTTTTATATGGCATATTTCCTTTTACTGGTAATTTATTAATCACTAATCTCCATAAAAAAGTAACATTTTTTCTTGCTTATTACACTATATTTTTTGTAATCTTATAGTTTTAACTTTTTATTTGCTAGCTCAGCCCAAAAGTAACATAATAATTTTGAATCATGGTATTTTTATACCACTATTTACTGTCATTTTCTATTTCATCGTTTTTTTAGTTTTCATACAAGATTTTTTTCCTTGATAACATCTCATTTATTCATTTAATTAGTCCTAAACCTCCATTTTCCTTATCCATATTGAAGGTCCTGTCTTAGCTGGATTCAATCTTGAATCCCATATAAAAGAAAAATATATGTAGTATTTCTTTTTATTAGATTATTTGCAACATATAGACACTAGCTAAATATGCAATATTTACCAGAATTGATTAAATAACATTTTTTATCAAACAACAGCTTGCATGTTTTTCAAAAACAACAAAGCTCCTTTATTCCACTTATTATCCTACTCCAATTTTCCTCATTTACATTTTTACCCCCAAATCTTATTCCTAACAACAGAAATTTCTTTCATCAAAAAAGATACTGTTCCTATCTTTATCACCCAGCCCTTTATTTTTTTTATTTAAAGTCATGTCTATCATGTTTAAACATTGATGTGCATAACATATCACCTCCTTCATCCAGAAGTTGTCTCCCTTAATCAATAAAATATCATATAATCTGCATAAATAAACACAATTGGATTTTCTTCCCTTCATTAGTAATATAAGCAGCACCTTTCATATGTAAATTTACATGTCTAACTAATACATTCATAACTAATGCAAATAATATAGTAAGATGTTGTCCTGTTCGATTCTCAGCTAGAGCGTCTTCTGTGTGGAGACATGCGTGAATGGGTGTACCTTCATTGAAGGTTGTGCGTCAGGGCTGGCAACTCGGCACGTAAAAATCTACTGCCAATCATTAGTGGACCGGAGTTCCGCTGTGGCGACCCCTAACTGGGAAAAGCCAAAAGACACAACATATGCAGAACATGCAGTCTTAATTTTCTTAGTAATGTTGTACTTTTCCATAATTGTCCACAAACGTTCATGTTGTACTGTATTAAATGCTTTATTTAAATCTCCTATCATGATCTTGGTTTCATCAGTTCTGTTTACATTTATAATATCGTCTACAATTTCCCTTACTATTAATAATAATCTCTTACATCCTTTTCCCTTTAGGCTATATACACTGTCTTGCATTATACATCTCATTTTATTTTTCATTCTCTACTGAATTATTTTCTTAAAAATCTTATATTCTACATTGTTTCCAATTTTCAATTTTATTTTTAACTCCCTTTTTCCATACAAATTTAAGTATACCATTGCATAAATCTTTATATGTAAAACCTTCATTTAACCACTAATTCATAACTTTTAAGAAGTGTTTTTTTTCTGCCAAGCTACAAAATTCTTATAAAATTGATATCCTATTCCATCTGGTCTTAAAACTGACTGTAAATTAACTTGTTCAAGTACCTTATCTAATTCATATAAGGAAATCTTGTTTTTCAGTTCATTGTTTTCTTGTTCTGTTAATTTTTTAAATTTGTCCCTGAGATCTTATCTCTCCTCTATCATCTTACATTTCTCTCATTATACTAGTATTATCTTTAACTATGTTACTCAAATAGATTGATACTTCTTCTCTTCTCTTTTACATTGTAAGCAGTATCTTTGCTTAAATAATAATTATTGAATTTTGTCTTGATTCTATTTATAAATGTTCCATTCTATCACATAATATCATCTATCATTTCTTTAATGATCCTTTAAGCATCTATACATATTGTTTTACAATTTGGTTTTGCCACTTTTCTTACATCTGACTGCCATTCTAAAAATCATTTTTATGTTTTTCTTAAAGGCTAGCCACCACTCAGTGGGATGCAACCTATATACACTAAATTTTATAACATACTTTAGTGGAAATGTGATCTTTCCATAATTGCATATGTATTGTTTCCACTTTCATCCCATAATTTCTCATTTTTTCCTTTTATTCATTTTCCCAGTCTGATATACTCTTTATTTTCTGGTATCTCTATCCATATGGCTGAATTATCTGAAAAGCCTGTAAAAGTGTCTCTGTTTAGTTATAATTAAACTTTGTGATACAATAAAATAATCTATTTCATCTTATATACACCTCAACTGTATGTCCACAAATTATTATTCCAAATCATTAAACTGCCACATTTTATAACTTCAAAAAATTTGTTAACATCATTTCCTATCTTCTTTTTTCCTCTCAAATTACAATTAAAATCTCGCTTTAGTATTATATTCATATTAATTACTACATCATCCATAATTTTATGAAAGAAATGTTCAGTTTCTTTACCTGTAACATGGGCAGACAATGTTATAATTCTACATATCTGATTATGCAATCTGAGGTCTACTATCATTAATCTTACCATAATTAACAATGATATAGTCAGTATTTTTACTGACTTCCTACAAAGTTCAACTATGCCCGAAAATAGTTATTTTTCTAGATTCCATATTGTATCTCCTCCACAAAGTTTCTTTGTAATCTTTCTTCGTGTCAACAATCTTGCATCTTCTAATACTATAAACATTGACATCATACTTAATACAACAATTTAGAATGCCTGTTCTTCTAATTATATTCCTAATACTATTTACATTTACTGAAGGATCTCTAAAATTTTCAATATGTCTGTGTTGTAGCTTACCATAGATTATGTAAATTTGAAGTACTTATCTCATTTGCACCATCTATTTCCTTTCTTTTCTCTTGTATACTTATCCCTTTAAACTTTCTTTTTCTGTCTGTTACTCCTTTGCCAAAATAATTCGTTTTACCTTTCACTATTTTCCAATTGATGTCTTCCTCATCAATGATTTCAGATTTCTTCTATGGTATCTTCTGTTTTATTTTTCTCTTTATCCTTATCTTTAATTTTACTCTGCTTCTCTAATTCCTCTTTATCTTTTATTGGAACCATTTATTTTCTTCATACACTGTCCTCACTTTTATTTTCTTGTTCTTCATCATCCTGTTTCTCTCTAGATTAGAATTCACCAACAAATGCCCCAATTTTGTTACATTTATAATATTTCAATTCACACACTTTTATATCATGACCTGTTTTTGCACAAATATAACATTCCCTCTTATCATAATTAATTATCAAATTATTATCTTTTCCACACAAAAATAAACATGTTTTAGGTTGTCGCCAATATTTTACAACACTCCTATTACCTTCTACTTTTATCATACCAAGGATATAAACATTTTTTTTCATTTTCCATTTTCAGTGCAATATGACAGTCCCATCTACCAGTCCATAATCATCTATCATACACTTTGCTAATTTCCATAATGTCTTTACAAAGTTTAATTAAATGTCTCTTTAAAGTCTCTTTTTCATCTTCAGTTAAAAACTGAACATGCATTTTCTGTTTTGTTTCTCTGTGAAAATGCTTTCAGCATATAAGAGTTCCAGGTTTTATAGTTCTTTTTCTTTCCAGACTGCCACAAAAAAAAAACTTCCAGAACAGAACCAGTCTCAAAAATAATGCCACAAAACATCTCTTTATGAATAAGAATAAAACCTCTTACCTTATGAGCCTTCACTCCCAATGGTACCATTAAATTATCCCAAATGTCATATCAATCCATTTATTTTTTCTTCTTTGTTCTGAATTCTTACCATGAATTTTCTTTGACTGTTGATTGTACTTTCCTCTATTCATTTCTTATCGCTTACCCTGCAGTTTCCATAAAAGTCTCAGCATATAATTTCTTTTTCTGGCAATCTTCTTTTAAAATGGCTTTTGATTCCTCCGATTGGATTTTGTCCATGACTTCTCCCCGTGAAGCATTTTTTCCACACTCTGGCTTGCCCTGAAAAATAATTCACCTAAAATATCATCCCGCAACCCTCCCGACTGGAAGGTTATAATAAGACATCCGTCATTGTTTTGAACATTTGCTTCTGAGGAAACAAACAGATTTTGCTGATTCAGCTCTTCACAGTCATGTAGAGCCTTAACTACCATACTTGCATTCACCTCTGTGCTATCCATCATCTTGGATCTCCTTGAATGATGTTCTTTCAGTCACCACTGCAATAGGAACATAGGAATGGAACAAGCACCCTTCTAATGAGTAGGTGAAGTTCCCCAGTGCCCTGGCCAAATTTCCCCTAGTAATGTAAATAGCATCTCAGCTCTCATGTGAAAAGAGGTCACCAACCTAGTGGGACTAACCCTTTCAACAAAGGATAAATAGATAAATATGCCATGCAAAGCTGAGGAAGAGAATACATGGTTAAATGCATGTTCTTACCTTTGTCATAGACGGAAGTTAAACTTGATTTTGAAGATGGCTTCTTCTGTCATTTTCACTTCTAGATCCAGTATTCTGAACCCTTAACTCAAAACAGACCTAAAAAACTACAGTTGTTTCCATATAATAGAGGAATGCATTGATTAGAATTAATTTGAATTCACTTACCAGGGTTATTTTTTCTTTTTTTAACTCAACATGTTATTCATCAAAACAGATCACTGTCTAATTAATGATGTAACATCAAAGAAAATTTCCTGAGCATGAAGAAAATTACTTTTGGTGATACTTTTAGGTACAGATACTAAAAAAAAAGCTGCAAACTGCTTACATTCCACCTTGGTTTACCCCAACTAAAACTGAAATTGTTAGAGCGTATAAATGGGCATTCATAACTATTTCTTCACCTTCTCTGCCCACCTAAAAATATCATGTATAAAGAAAGAGCTATCCTGTTGTAGTACTGGTAAATGTTTGATAGCAGTGACCTAAAAGAGCTTGCCAAAAGTGTGCTTCATAATTAAAATTCTGTCTTCCTTTTATAGCCTTTTCCACTAAGTGCATCACAAGTGAGTTGCAAATGTTGCAAAACAATGTTTTCCATCTACCATAGAACTCTGCTATGAAACTCTTATTGAAGAAAATTACCTCCTCATACTCAGATAGAGTAATCCTATTGTTTCACAGCTTACTTTACAAATTACTATATGCGGACACCTGCTCACCACTTACCAGTAAAGTGTGAGCACAGCCACATTTTAAATCTATGCTCCTGCTATCCATTAAATCACTCCTAAACATGAGCATATTTCAGGGGAGGATGCAGCCTTCATTAATGGATAAATGACTTATAACTCTATACACCACAGCTCAGAGATGTACCAGAGTCTTTATTCTTCTACTGATTCCTGGCGAATAGTGTTTCACCCCTGTCATCTGCCACTAGTTTATCACTTTAAGTTCCCTACAGGGCTTATAATATCTGTTAATCTTTAAATGAATATTTAGTTCTGTTTCAGTTTAATGTAGCTGACTTACTTTCTGCACTCAGACTATCCTGTTAATTTTCTCTGGTCAAATCTTTCTTTACATATTAGCAATCATAAAAAAATGCATTTTCAGCTTTTACCGTTGAATATTAATAATGTCCTTAAAAGCCAGTCTACCTGCTCAGTTAATTAACAAATGTATACCATAATAATTGCAGAATATGAACACCTAGCAGCTTATTCTTCAGTATAATTGTTTGCTCATTTTAGTCTCCCAGCAGTTAAAGCTGCTATTGCCTACTTGTGTAGCTTTACTGTAGCACCATTATGTCATTGTAAATCTTCATGTGTTGTGCATCAGTATTTAAATTAGTTTAACTTGGAAACAGGTATGCATATGTACAGTATACTAACTTGGTTAACAAAAACTGAATAAATGATCCTGCATAATTCTGTATGTGGCACAAAATGCCCTAGTATACTGCATTAGTAATTACTAGCACCAGCAACTGCCCTCAGCCATCAGTGACACTTACATTGTAGTACTTTTCTTGGAATCAAATATACAATGTGACTACCCCTGCATATTTTAAGCTTTTTTCCCCTTGCTCCATAGAAGGGTACTGTCATAACACCAGATACATTAATATTTGTGCATCAATTAAAAAAGCACAAGTACATGTAGAAATGAGTATGAAAGTGATATGCCTGAAATATATTTAGAATTACTATGCATTACCAGTGTATTGTCACAGGGGAAGTGTACTCACCTGCACCACTGAACACTTGGATTTGACTAAGATCCTTGGCATCACCACTACCAGATTTGATGTTAAGCGTCTCAAAATGAGGGGTAGACTTTCTTCTTTACTTTACAGAAAGATATGTTGGAAGCAAGGTGATTATAGGGTGGGGAATCAAACAGTGAATTAAAAGAAACTACAGATCAGGAAGCTGAGATCACACAATTTAATTGTGGAATCAAATATGTCTCAACATCATTACTGCTCATTGTCAGAGGATTTCTTCTCATTGTATATGTTCAGTGGTATGGTTTACCTTCATCTTACACTACACAGCTGAATTTGATGATGCTGAAAATGGAATGTCCCTGTATTTTATCTTTTATGGCTGAAATGTGTTGAAGGTTCTCCCATATCTTTGTAATACACTTCTGTTTACCTTTTATACCTAGGCCTAAATGTTCAGTTTTACCCAGTCAGGTTCTACCCAGATCTTTACTTTTACGTCCAAGCAGAAGCAGGCCTGACTCTTACCCTTTAGGTAATTCTTTATGCTCCCTCTGTTTTGTCTTCAACTTCTGGTGTTGTAGCCCCACTGCCTCTCTCATAGGTTTGCTTCAAGGACAGTTGAAAAGGCAGCCTTCTAGCTGGTGCCAACACAGCAGTATTCTAGTGTTGTCATGCCATTTGTCAATTATTTCTTTTCAAATCTGATAGAACTTGCATGCCTTGTCTGTGTGTTGTGATAAGTTTGCACTTCTGTGTGTCGCAACACTGCTTCTTCTAACCTATCTCCCAAAAAGCTACCCAGAATCTCTACAGAATTCTCCTTAGGGGTGGGATTGTAGATGCAGTCACAACAGACTACTGTCATCCCAAGAAAGAGTGAAGCATTTTCTTATTTCCCCACTGGCTCCAGTATCCCCCATCACCGTTAGGCTAGTCTTGTTTTTCTTCATGGGAAGTACAAGGCCATTTTAACTAAAGATGTTGTAGAATTATATTCCAGATTATACCAAAACATAATGGTTTTAATGTACATCTTTCTGAGCAGCAGTCTTTTAGCAGTACAGATAACCAGTGATGTTGCTAGACAACGTTTCAAGGAAATTCCAAGCAGTAAACAACAGTGCTTCCTTTGCCTTTCAGCTGTTACCCTGGACACTAAATGCATTACTGAGCAACTTCACAAAAATATGAGCAGACAGTGAAAATGCTACAACTGCAATGTTATACTACTTTTATAATAGGGGGAGGCAGGGATGCACTCCGAGGAGCAAATGCACTTCATAATCACATGATTATACAATATATAGAAATCCAGTAAAAATGCCTTGCCTCATTGGCATGAACTAACATACATTATGCCAGCACAGAAGAAGGCATATGTGCATAGTACCTCAGAAGATGAAATTAAGAGATCTGAAGCATCAGTCACTGTAATCTAAATAAGTGATGTTAAGTAATCAAGAGCTATAGGTTACATTTACAGAAAATGCAAGGCATGAATGTGGGCTCTACACATAATTTGTAGCTGATATAGTATGCTACTGGTGTATGCTATTCTATGAAAGGTGCCCAAGGTACAGGCTGTAGACAGTGATAATAGGCAAGAAACTAACAATATGATCCACATTCATGCACAACATAAAGAACAGGATTGTGATTTAACAGGTGTTTCTTCAGCAGAATACAAATGCAAAGGAGTTGGTTAAACAATCAACTTGTGAGTAAATGTACAAGAAAAACTTACAGATGGAATACTATTCCTGAGTTTTATGGTGTTCCATGCTACAAATGTGCAACATACTCCATAGCAATTTTAAACATATCCAAGACAGTCATATTTGCAAAAGACAGTCATTTGCTTGGAATAATACATACAAACTGCCAACCAACTCTGTAGCAGTGGCACCTATTTAGGCACAGGTACACCAAGGCATGAAGTGTGAAGGATACTTATGTGCCATTAAAGGTGGTAACCCCCTCTCCCAAAGATTGTCTCTTCCTACACAGCAGGTTAAACAGACAGGAAAATGCATCATCTGCATGTCACTGTCCATACATCATTGAAATACATTATCTCACATTGTGGTTGAAATACTGTGCCATCATAATCTGAAGGCTAGGCATGTTTTTCATCAGTATACTGCATACTTTCTTATACTGATGTGTCACTCAACAAAGTACTTAGGAGTTCCAAACAGGTTTTAGAAATGTTGGACCTTGTAGAATGGACAGTTTCCTACTTGCCTTAAAACAATTAGCAGTTCTGCACTGTTGTGGCTGCAGCTTTAGCTAGCAAATGCTTTTGTGCATGAGAAAACTTCCTCATGTTCTGTTCAGAGTGTTGCCACTACATTTGGGTTTATCCTCTGCCATAATGGAAGAACAGGCCACTAGACACTTGATGCCACCCTTTCTAGACAACTCTCCAGGCTGGAGCTCACTAAGTGAGCCCTGGTTGCTGTAAATAATTGGGACCAAAACTCTTGTGATAGTAGGCTAGTTAACCTGCAGAGAATAATAGTAATAGTAGGCTGCCTCTCCTGCAGTGGATAATAGTAGGCTGGCTCTCATAGGTTCATCGGTAGGTACTAGGCTATCGGCCCTAGGGCCTATACAAGCCCAGCCAAAAAGGTTCCCTGGCTTTTGCCACCCAAGAAAATTATTTTCCTGTGCCACTGTCGAGCAGAGCCACAGAAGTGATTCCTGGGGTGAATTTCCTATTTCCCATCCAATCATCAAGATTTTTCTTGAAGAGTACTAATGAGGAGCTTTATTTGATATAGATAGGTAGTTTATTCCAGAGTATGGGAAGTCTCTGGGACAGGAATCTATCCCTCCGGCATGCTCTGTTTATTGTGGTGACAAGGTTTAGGTCCCTAGAGCATGTAGCTTGGAGGAATTGGGACTTCTTTAAGTGGAGCATGTCCAACAGCTCTGGGTTTGACATAACTTTGTATGTTAGGCAGAGATCACCTCTGAGTAGGAGATATGTGAAGGAGTAAAGCTGGAGTTTTTTGAGACGGTCTGCGTAGGTCATCTGTTTGAGGCCAGTAATCCTCTTTGTGAGGTATTTCTGCGGCCTTTCCAGTTGTTGTAGATATCTTGTGAGGTACATACCAAAAGGGGCATTGTACTCTACAATGGGTCTAATGAGTGACTGAGTAGAGGGGAACAATGACCTCTTTTTTTCTGGATGAGAAACCTTTTGTGATGAGGTGTGCCATGTAGAAGGATTTCCTGACTACTGTGGCGATGTGATTATCAAAGGAGAGACTACTGTCCACCTGTGTCCCAAGGTCTCTTATCACACTTTCGGTGTTAAGTATACTACTGCCTATGCTGTAGTTCATGGGTACAGAGTTTTTACCAAAGGGGATGACAATGCACTTTTTGACTTTGAGCTTGAGGCCATGGCTTTGACACCAGGCATCTGTCTCCGTGAGGCCCTTTTGTAGGATGTCCACATCGTTAAGAGTTTCAATTATGGCTCCTAGTTTGCAGTCATCTGCAAACTTCATTAGCCAAAGACCTTCTGTGTTAGCCTGTACTTCAGAGAAGTAGATACAAAACAGGAGAGGACCCAGGACTGAACCCTGTGGTACTCCACTTGTCACTGGTCTGAAGTCGGATTTGGAGTCTGCTACTTTCACAGTGTGGGTTCTGTCAGTGAGCCAGTTGGCAACCCATCTTGTGACATAGGGATTTATACCTAGTTTAGTGAGGTTATCTATAATTCCAGAGTGGAGGATGGTGTCAAAAGCCTTGGCAAGATCTAGATAGGCTGTGTGAACCACCTTACCCTCGTCTACGGCTTTGGCGACTGCTTCAAAGAAGTCTATCAGGTTTAGAAGACATAATCTGCCTTTTACAAACCTGAACTGGGTGGGGTCCAGAGTTTGGAGATTACCAATGTCTTTGTTTATAAGTTCCATGATGATATGTTCCATGGCCTTGCACTGCAGGAGAGCCAGCCCAGTATTATCCACCACAGGAGAGCCAGCCCAGCCAACCAGCCAGATGGCTCTCCTGCCATGGATAATAGTGGGCTGGCTCTCCTGCAGTTGATAATAGTAGGCTGGCTCTCCTGCAGTGGATAATAGTGGGCTGGCTCTCTTGCTGTGGATAATAGTGGGCTGGCTCTCCTGCTGTGGATAATAGTGGGCTGGCTCTCCTGTGGTGGATAATACTGGGCTGACTCTCCTGCAGTGGATAATAGTGGGTTGGCTCTCCTGTAGTGGATAATAGTGGGCTGGCTCTCCTGCAGTGGATAATAGTGGGTTGACTCTCTTGTAGTGGATAACAGTGGGCTGGGGGGGGGGCTCTCCTGCAATGGATAATAGTGGGCTGGCTGCCTTGCAGCTTATAATAGAGGGTTGACTCTCCTGCAATGGATGGTGTCCACTATGATCTTGTGGTGGAACAGCATGCTCCTTTCTTGATTTGATATGATGTCCTTCATCTTTCCACTTGCTGGCATATTACTTCCTGTGTTGTTCTGCACTGTATGCTCTCTTTCTGTTCATCACGTAAGTCAGGGACACATTTATGAGATGTCACCATCACAGTTTGCAGGTCATTCCTCATGTCTATTATGGTGACTGTACTAATGCGTTGCAGACTGCTGTAGTGGCTGGCCACATTTCTAACTTCCAGTAGGTTTACTTGCCACTGCAGCAGTCTCCTGACAGGTATACCCACTGTGCCTCAAGATATGTGTTCACTTCTGACTTTGTAGAAAGAAGCTTGTGATTATGTGTGCTGTGGTTGCAGTACATTTATTGTTCTAAATATGTGTGTGAGAGTGTATATGGGTTAGTAGTCCATTGACTAGGATGATGTGACCATGCTTGTTGGCATGTTGTTATCAACATCTTGTCTGTGTATGTGTATGCCTGTGTGTATACATACATACATACTTACATACAAATATTTCAAGCACCAGCATTAATGCCGTTCTAGCCTGCCAACATACCAAAAACACTTGTTCCCATAATAAGTGTCCAGGCTGTTCTTAAAAAATATCTAAACTAGTGCTTGCTTTAATGCAATTTAGTAGTCTATTCCATGCATCAGCTTCTTTCTCAGAGAACCAGTGAGCACACCTCTCATTCCTATAGAGTCTTCTACATAGGTTGACAATTCTCTACTACTTTTTAATAACCCCAAACATTCCCACAGGTAGTTGTCTCTAAATGCCCTATATACCTGAATAAGGTCTCCTCTTAAAAGTCTATATGAGACACTGTACAAGTTCAGATATTTTAGTCTTTCATCATAACTTAAATTTGTCACATCCATGAATCCCCTTGGTATATTTCCACTGTAGTCTTTCCAGGTTATTCATGCTTGTGTTCTAATAAGGTTTCCACACTGCTATTCCATACTCAAGTTTGGGTCTAATGTAACTAACAGACAATGACTTCATCATTTCTGATTTCCTAGACTTTATAAATCGTTTTATATAATCCATAGTTGTATAACTATCAATAACCAATTGGTATATATGATTAGAAAAACTCAAAGCTGGATCTACCCATATACCCGGGTCCTTAGATTAATCTACAGTTTCAATTACTGTATGCTGTATTAAATATTCTCCTTTCAATTTATGTCTGCCAAATCTCATATGCTTAGTTTTTGCTGTATTTATCAGCATATTATTTTCTTGTGCCCAAATGGTCAATTTAGTTAAATTCTTTTGCAGACATGCCCTATCTGTAACACACAAGATCAGTTTACCCAATTTCCGGTTATCTGCATACAGACTGTAGAACACCTCAGATGAAAAATATAGATCTAAAAGGTACAATCTAAACAAGTAAGGGCCTAGGACAGAGCCCTGTCGGACACCCTGATTGTAACCAAAGATTTCACCTGTCCAATTGCTGTATGATACTTGCCATGTCCTATTTGTAAGCCACACAGCTATCCATGTTATCAAGAATGCATTGACACCTAATTTTTCTAATTTATTGATCAGTGTTTTTTGTATATGACCCTGTCAAATGTTGAAGTTAAATCTATATAAATTATATCACAGCACAAGTTTTCATTTTTAGCTATTATTGCATTGTTATAGAACATCATGTTACAGGTGGTGATAAATCTACTTTCAACATATACATGGTTTCAAGTCCCAACTTTTCCAGTTCTGACAATAACTTATCCAATACTACCTTCTCCATTATTTTTCCACAACATGAAAGTAGACTTAAGGGTTTATACAACTATGGGTTTTTCCTACTCCTCTTTCCCTTAAAGACAGGTTTAATAAGTGCATGTCTCCAATCTTGAGGAATCTCCCCATATTTACATGATGGCATAAATAATAACTATAATGGTACTGTAAGTCCTTGCTGAAGTGTTCTCAGGTCATTTACCTCTCAACCTCTTAGAGCAAGAAATCTGGACAAAGCCATAAATACTGAGGTGAGTGTGATCCCCACCACAGCTGGCATTTTTCATCCCAAAGGGCATCTTCCGTAAACTCATACAAGCTGAAAGGAGTCACAAAGGCTGACTTCTCTCTAGTGTTGTGAGTCAAGGGCACCTGCCAGTAGCCCTTGGTAATATCAGTAGTGGTCAGATACTTAGACCCACCCAGCTGCTCTAGGACTTCATCTGTTCTAGGCATGGGGTAAGCATCTGACTCTGTGTGACTATTTAGTTTCCTGTAGTCCACACAGAACCTGGTGCTGCCATCCTTCTTTGGTACCAGCACCACTGGGGAGGCCCAGGGACTGCTGGACTCCTGGATTACTCCCAGTTCCAACATCTCTTGCATCTCCTCCCTCAGAGTCTGTTTGACTCTCTCAGGCACCCTATAAGGGGCCTGCTTAATAGGCCTTTGGGATCCTGTGTCCACATGGTGCTGCACCAGATGGGTGCACCCTGGTTTCCTAGTGAACATGTCCCCATACTGCTGTAACACTGCTCATATTTCTCAAACCTGTGTAGGGGATAGCTGCTGGGACATTGCTACCCCTTCCACTAAGGTGTCAGTCCGAGCCTCACTGTGGAGATCAGTCACCAGATCCCCCTCAGACTCTTCCTGCCACCCACTGCAAATAGCACAAGGGCCTCCCTATCATGGTAAGGCTTCATCATGTTAAGATGGTACAATCTGTGCTTCTGCCTCCTGCCTAGCAGTTCTACCATGTAGTTAACATCACAGACCTTCCTTACCACCTTGAAGCTTCCCTCCCAAGTTGCCTGCAGTTTATTGTGTCTGACAGGAATGAGAACCATCACCTGCTGCCCCACAGCATACTCTCTGGCTCGAACATTCCTGTCATACCAGACCTTTTTCTGCTGTTGGGCTCCTGCCAGTTCTCATGGGTCAAGCCCATGAGCTCCCTAAGGCTTGTCCTGAGGTTTAGGACATATGCCACAATAGACTCCTTGGGGATTCACACTTACCCTCCCACTCATCACAAATCAAATCTAAAGGCTCCCTCACTCTATGCCCATACAGTAATTTAAAGGGCGAAAAACCCATGGATTCTTGGGGCACATCTCTCTAAGCAAACAATAGATGGGGCAAATATTTGTCCCACTCCCTCTTAAACTGGTCTGCAAATGCCCATAGCATGGTATTTAGGGTAGAGTTTATCCTCTCCATAAGACCATTAGTCTGGGGGTGGTAGGAGATGGTCTTTAGGTGCTTCACCCCACAACACTCCCACAGGAAAGCCAGCATGTCTGACATGAAATTGGCACCTCTGTCAGTCAGTAATTCTCTTGGGAAACCTACCCTGCTGAAAATCTCTAGCAAAGCATTTGCCTCCTTCTCTGCCTCGATGAAGGACAGAGCCACCACTTCAGGGTATCTAGTAGCATAATTTACTACCACTAGGATATACATCTTCCCTGTGGAACTAGGGGTACTCAGAGGCCCCACAATATCCATAGCTACCCCCTGAAATGGCTCCTCTATCTCAGGCAAAAGTGTCAAAGGCGCTTTGACCTTGTCTCCTACCTTGTCTACTTTTTGGCAGTGCTCGTATGTCCTGCAGTGCCCTGTTGCATGCCTGGCAATCCCAGGCCAATAAAAGCTCTGCATAATATGTCTTTTGGTATGCTTTATGCCCATATGACCTGCAAGGAGAATGTCATGGGCTCTGGCTAGAAGTGAAAGGCAGTAGGCTCTGGGCACTACCAACTGCTGTATTAGCTCACCTTCTAGCCCTCCCTCAGGGGTCCACTTTCTATACAATAAACCTTTGTTCCAGTATACAGAATCCTCTTTTCCTTGAGAATTAGGTTCCTCCCTAGCTACTTCCCTCAAGCCTTGTAATGTAGGGTCTGAGAGCTGAGCCTGTCTCAACTCTCTCTTTGTAACTCTTCCCAGCTCCCCCTCTACACAAAGTCTGGTATCCTCTGACAGCAGTGCCTCACTGTCAGCTTGGGTACTGCTACTCACCCCTGCCCTTGCAGTCACTCTGTCCAAGGGAAGATCAGTACCCACCAGCAGCTGTGGCTCACCTTGTCTCATTGCTACAGGGTAGCTCATTCCCTGAAGTTGCCACATCACCAGTCCTGGCTTCAGGCGTGCGGTCTGTCTGGGTCTTCCCCAGGCTACTAGACCCACATGCCTGTCTCCAAGCCTGACTGCATGTCACTACATGCACACAAGGTACTGCATTATTAAAATCATTCCTTATCAAGACATCTGCAGGTATATCCTCAAACACACCTACTTGCTTGCTTCTTTTTCCACCCTCCCAGTCAAGGTGAACCCTGGCCAAAGGCATTTGGAATAGGATCCTTCCTAAAGTTCTGACTGCAATGGACAGCTCAAACAAGTACTGCTCCTGTTTAACCACTGCAGGCTTCACAATGGTTATACAAGAGGCTGTGTCTCTCTTGCCAGTGGCCTTTATGTCCATCACCAAGATTGGATTTAAATGCTGCTGGTAGTTTGTTACCCCATTATCTCCAGACAGCTTACCACTGGCATTCTGTTATTCCCACTTGCTGGTTCCCCCAACTTTTGTTCTCTACCTTGCCTCCATAGACATCTATATGCTACATGGCCCCACTGATTACATTTAAAACATTTAACCCTTGATCCTGGCCATGTACCTGAACTAGTGGTTTCCCCAGTTACTGGCGGACTCTGTTGGTATGGTTTAGGCTGCCCACCATGGGCTCCCTTATATCCATGTGCAGCACTGGGTATCCCTTTCCTGTGCAGTGATGTCCTGTTTGCTAGGTATACATCTCCCTTTTTCCTCAACTCATCTGCAGAGTTGCATTCCCTGTCTGCCAACCAGATTCTCATGCCCTCAGGCAAAGTGCTAAGGACTTGTCCCCTGACCGAAAGGTCTGCCAGTCCCTGAAAAGTGGTGACCTGACACCCACTCACCCATCTATGAAAAAAGTGCTTAACTCAGCACTATAATCACATATACTTTTATCTGCCTTGCATCTATGCTCACAAAACCTTTTTCTGTAAGCTTCAGGTGTTAACTTAAAACATTGTAATAAACAGTGCTTCACTTTTTTGTAATCTAAACTAATCTAAACAATCACTATCAGACAATTTAGAAACAACAGTTATAGCTTTACCATGGAGTAAGAGGATGAGGACCTGTACCCAGAGCCCTTGGTTAACATTATACTGTCTGTATACTCTTTCAGACTTATGAATAAAACTATCACCTTCTTGGTACTGAGGAAGATGTTTACTGACCTTTGCTGCTTCTGGGGTACAGTTACTCCCTTCCCCATTACCTCCATAACTCTGGCGAAGAGTCACCATTTCATTTTATGTTACCTGTGCCTCTCATTTTCTTCAACTTCCAGACATCTCATTCTTACTTTTTCTTCAGCCTCCAAATGCCGCATTCACTCTGCTGATTCTAATTATAACAATTTGGCCTCCAGTTCAAATCTCTTTAACTTCAGATGGATTTTTAAGTCCTCTGAGGAAAAGTTGAGCTGTCCTGTTTCTGAGACCTGCCAAGTCCCCATCAACTGACTGGTTATCCTCCTGCTTTCTAGTCTGTGCTGTAGCTGTGATTAAGGCTGCAATCACTTCCACTTTAGTCAGGTTGGCATGCCCCAGTCCTTTGGCTTGGCACATCTCAGCCAACTTGTTCCTTGTCAGCTTGACATAATCATCTGCTGACATCCTTGCCTGCTCTCCATGACTAACTAAGCTAACAAAAAGTAAATAAATAAAACTTCCGACACAAGCATCCTCCAAAAGGGCCTCATATAAACAGACAACTGGTGCCAGAGCCATGGCCTCAAGCTAAACGCCAAAAAGTGTATAGTCATCCCCTTCGGCAAAACAGTGCCACAAATTACCACATAGGTGGTAATCCATTAAGTACAGAAGAAGTAATTAGGGACCTGGGGACCCAAGTTGATAGCAATCTCTCATTTGACAACCACGTGGCCAAAGTGGTTAGAAAAACATTTTATATAGCCCACCTAATCATGAAGGGATTCACATCTAGATCAGCGGAGGTCATCGTGCCTCTTTACTCATCCCTCATCAAGCCTATAATTGAGTACAATGCCCCTTTTGGGATGTACCTTACCAGACACCTGCAGCAACTGGAAAGACCCCAGAAGTACCTTACCAAGAGGATCAAAGGGCTCAAACAGATGCCATATGCTGCCCGGTTAAAGAAACTCCAGCTCTACCTAGTGGCATACCGCCTGCTCAGAGGCGATCTGTGCCTGACATATAAAGCCATGTCCAATCCGGAATTAATGGACATGCTGCACCTCAGAAAATCCAAATTCCATTGAGCTACGCGCTCGAGAGACTTGAACCTCAGCACTGAAATAAATAGGACATGCTGGAGGGACAGATTCATAACCCAGAGGCTCCCTTCACTCTGGAATAAAATCCCAGTCCAGGTTAGGCAGAGTCCCTCATTGACTCTCTTCAAGAGGAATCTTAATGAGTGGATGGGGGATCATAGGTTTACCCCGGGTATCACTTCTGTGTCACTGTTAGACAGAGGCACAGTATACTAACCTCGAAAAAGGGCATAGCAAAATTAATTTAAAATGGCTGGCAAAAGCCAAACACACTCTGGCTAGGCTTATAAATGCCCTAGGGAAGATAGCCTAGTATGAACCTATGAACCTAAAACTATTGTGATATGAAACTCTGAATGTCTACCATGTGGCTGTTGAGAGTAAAACACCTTTTTTAATGACCACTGCTTACAGGCTACAGAAATTCAATATCCACACCAACCTGCTCAATAATGTGTGAGCATGTGATGATCCTACCACTGCTACCAATAAATGTGATGCCCACCACTGCTACCAATATGTGATCACCACCAATATGTGTCATCCCCACACTGGGCCAGTAATCTAGTAGCCTGAATCCTTACCACTGACACTGGAGAGAGACATGCACTTGGCATACAAATGGATGCACTCAGTATTTCCAGATGCAGACCTCTCTGCATCAAGTATAATTTCCCTGAAGAGCACACAGGGAACACCCTGAGCTTGGTGTCTTGATGTCTCTTTATCTGTCTCCCTCCAAGTCCCCAATAAGACTCCCCACTGGTACAGCTGTAGTGTTTGGTCCTCTGCCGAGTGTCCAAGCCAAGTCCTCCAGCACCCTCTCTGTAAACCCAGTGCTTTACTTCCCTGCTCCAAGTAGCTGACACACACACACTCTCTAAGATTTAATTTTCACACACACACACACACACATACACACACACACACACACACACACACACACACACACACACACACACACACACACACACACACACACACACACAAACACACACATGGGAAAGGCTGGCACAGATTACCCAGTCTACCAACTTTGCCCAGACTATAAGGTAGTTATCACTGCCACAATTCAGTTACTATACGGCTCTTAAAATTGTATCCAGTTATAATGCGTAATACTAATACTAATATGAATGCTAGTAGTTCACCCAGATGGCTAGGCCTTCTGGACTGGCCCACTCAGTGTCACCAAATAAATATAAGCACTCTCAAAGGTTAGGTACTGTCTACAAGGATCAGCCACAATAAAAGTTTTAAATATATTTCATAATAAATAATAAAAGTACATAAAAATACTGAATATATATTCAGAGGAATTATTGAAAATAACATTGATGGACAGACTCCGACAAATAAAGAAAAACAATATCTAGACTAAGCTTCACTATATTCCTGACTGGATCTAAGAGAATTTTACTGTTCCCTAGTTAATTACTACCACAAGGCAAGATGCTGTGGGTGAGGTCTTTCTAGCCAGGCTTCCCAAACAGAATACTCAATACTCTTGAGTTTTCTCTTTGTAATATCTAAAATGTAATTTCCAAGAGGGCTACAGAATGACCTCATCTAGACACCTGACTCTAGGTTCTCACAGTATTCCACTTTGAAGCTGAGCACAAACGACCACAATGCTTATGGTAGTGCCTGAGGCCTCCCTTCTTTTCACTGAGTGAATGAACAAAGGCTCTCTCCCAGACCCAGTATCTCTGGTCCTATTCAGCACTGTGGGGTGCCTTTTAATGATTTAACAGCTCATTTACATTTCCCTTACTTTTGTTAAAGTTAACTTCTGCTGTGCCAGTATCCTCTATTAAAACAAATCCATTTAATTCAGCTACAATAATACATGTACATTTATTTTCACTTCACCAGGGTGCACTGTTGATACATTTTAATACAAGAAGAACTCACAAATACATTTTCAGCACAAGCAACTGTACAAAATCAGTTTGATATACAAATGACATACAGTTCTAATACATTTGTACACAAGCATCTTGTATAACTCAGTTTGAAAACTCCAGCTGGCTATGCTGGCACTTGCCCATATCATCACAAGGACAAAGGACCTAAAATAGGGACAGTTTTTAAATATTGCTCTTACAAACTTCAAAATGTAATAGACTAACTTGTTTTGCATTAACATGAATTTTATAAATGATATGAAGTCAAAAACTCAGATTTATGTCATTATTTTCTGACATCAGTCCTCAATAATTTGCCAATGATTTGCCAGAAAACCACAACTTTTGGATAACTAGACCATACATATGAGATAAAAAATTGGACATTCTGTGAAAATATAGACAGTTGAGAGATATGCTCCTCCCTGTGCTTGTTTGGATCAAATTTGCATAGTTCTTTTTCAATATAATTGTATTTGATTTCATTATCTAAGATTACCTGGATGCCTCTAGGACAACTTATCATCTCCTTTGTGGAGCCAAACTGTTTTGCATAAGATTTTGTAAATAATATATTCTGATGGGTCTGAGAATAAATTTTAGAATCTATACAGTTTATATGTCTTTACTCCTTCTACATTTTATGTATATATATATATATATATATATATATATATATATATATATATATATATATATATATATATATATGAAATTGTTTCCTATTATTCTCAATATTTGTATTCAAATTTTCTTCAAACTTTTCTTGATCTTGTCTCACACTATGCTTAATTTGTTTGCCTACTTTGTTTATCTCAGTTTTCAAAGCTGTAGTTCAATGTCTTTTCCCATTTCTTATATTTTTTCTCTCAACTTAATCAAGTATCTTGTTCTTATGAAAATATATCCTCCTGACGTTATGTGCCTAGAATAGATCCTGAAGTTAAACATTTTTTTATATTTTGTACTCAAACAATTCTTTCAACACTTTCCACCATGTGTGTACATCTATGTTTTTATAGCTATGTGTGAAAGTCACACATATGCCCTGGTATGTCACATCTTCATATCTGCATCTGCATGCACTATTTGCATAAGAAAAAAAACAAATAACTTAATATTTGTGAAGATTGTACCTGTTATGTCAATGTATTTCCACTACTACTGGCTGTTTCAGGAAGGCATTGTGTATGACTGTACACACTTTTTACACCTCTGATGGTGTTTTTCACTGTCTATAATTACCTTCAGCTGGTTCTAATCTACTGTGAGGTAAAACCTCAGGGCGGTTTATCAACTTTTGTTGAAATGGACTGTTTTGAGATCAGGACTCATGGAACCATAATTTATTTCAGCCCGTCTATGCATTGTTCCTAGTTATGGATAACTATTGCCACATAGTGTTCTGGAATATAGTGCACAGATATATGTGTTATCACTGAAGTGTAGCTTTTGTGTTTGCATACCAGTGGGGCAATTAACTATTGATTTATTTTATCTCCCTGCTTAGGAGCATATTTTCCCCATCTGAAGTACTGTCTGGTTGGTGGTTGGCTTCTCTGGACAGCTGCCTATCAGTGGTGGCACCTCCGAACATTTGTTTTGCTGTGTTCATCTATCCCTACAGCCTGTTGGATTGTTTCTCCCACTGTACTGATTTTTGTGCTGGCGAGTCCTTCTTTGAAAACTTATTGCAGCAGAATATGTTGGGAGCACTATAGAGACAGTAAAATACATACATACATATAATTATAACCACCAAGACTCAAGATAAAAAAAAATGTAGTTATATGTCACGAGCTAGTAAAATAATTCATAAAACACAAACCTTATATAAACTAGGTTAAAACAGTTAAGCACCCATTACACAACCTACATTCTATAATCTATAATTTATAATTTAATTCATTATTAAAGCCTTCAGAGAAAAGTGTCTGAAATTTCATTATAAAATAAATATCTTTCTAAAATAATATATTGTGTAATGTCTTGCGTTCTAATACACTGAAATATATGTTTTCCAACTCCTGTAGTTTAAGTTTTTCTGAACATCACTACAATGGCAGGGCCAAATGTAAGCAACTAGTGAGCTGTCTGATAGGCTGTCGTACTCTCAGTTTGAACATCCTCTTTGTTTTGCATGTGTATGTTAAACCAGAGACATTGTGCTACATAAAGCAACACCCACTGTGCTACATGAGAAAGTGCCTTAACAGCTAAATGTTGTATTATTAATTTTCTCCACTCTCTTAGTAAGAAAGCATAAAATACTGCAGTCACCACAGGGGATGGTCCCCTGTGACTGTTTTCCATCCAATATATAATTACATTTCCTTTCAAAGCAGCTATGAACTGGTAGATGAGATAAGCTTCTTCCCCTTCTGAGAGAAATGTTAAATGATTGAACGGTACTATATATTTTTCTGTAACAAGCCACTGTTTTTTTTTCAAACAAAAGGGCTGCATAGAAGCAGCTGTATTGAGTGACATAACATATTTGTTATCTACTGAATGCTGCACTGCTAAGGCAAAAAGCATTATGTGTTGTTATTTTGAGTAGAAGCCTAATATTTCCTTTATGTGCTTTAGATATTTTCTGGTAAGTATTTGCCAATATGTATTTGCATCGTCACACATTCAGAATTTTGAACATTTGTTTGACCAAAAAAGGTAACTGGAGTTTGAATAGGGGTGAGAGTGTCTGTTCATGTGCTTGGGAGGTTAGGTTTAGGGATAGGGATAAATAAGGGCATAACTTCAGTGTGTGAGTGTGTATATGAGGGTGATTCTGTGTGAGGTAGGGTAAGGGTTAGGTAAGGTATATGTTTAATGTGCGTGAGAGTGCACGTGGGTTACAGTTAGGATAAAGATTAAGTAAGGGGATTGATCTCGTGTTCTGAGTATGTGTTGTTGTGCGTCTGAGCCTGTCATAGTGGTAGTGTCACAGAAAGTTTTTTATAAGGTAAGGTGGAGGGCTTGGGGTAGGGGCTGGGTTCAAGGAAAACACCCCCTGCACCACCTTAGCAATGTTATCCCTAACCCAGCCCTACCTCTAATACTAGCTGAACATTCTGCCTTAAAAAATCCCTTTCTGTAACTACCACTATTCAGACAAACTTCGTCAAATGTTACAGAGGGGTTTTAGTGTAGAGATTTGACATGGAAATTGTTTTCCTTTTGTGATCTTTTAAAGTTTCAGTGTTAATAGATTTTTGGTCATAAGTATGTTTAAACGTATTTGTACCATTGTTTTATCTTCAACATTAAATAAGTTCTATTATTTTACTGTAATTTTATATATATATATATATATATATATATATATATATATATATATATATATATATATATAAACATATATACATACATACATACATGTATATTTATTGAAATACTCCATATAGTCTAATGTCTGTAATATGGAATGTCTTTCATACTGGCAGAAGTGATTACATAGTCACTTGATCACTTCTGCTGGCATTGCTTTGCGGGAATTTGTAGAATAGCAGGGAGTGGTATTTGCATTTTCCCCTGTTGTTGTGTGATCTTGAGGTTAATCTGTATAATTAACATGGCCTCACACTCCCAACTAAATATATCAACTCCGAGATCACACTACAGTGGAGAAAGGGCAAGGTTCACCATGGTGGCCAAGTGGTTCCTTTCCCGGGGCTTGTTTTCATTAATCTGGGAGTTTGATATAAAGTATATGAAGTCAGGCTCGATAAAGTAGAATTCGATAATGTTAGTATTCGATGCTTTGAAGGGGATCCATTTAATTATTTATTCATTAATATTTATGAGTATTTTGAGTCATTTTATTGAATGCTTTTATTGTTCAATCTGTTCATTAGTAAGATATTTAACCTGTCAACCTACCCTAGACCCACATCTGATGAAGTGTTTGAAATGAAAATGCTGTATTTTAATTGTCTGCATTTATGTGTTTACTCTGTGTTTTGTGCACACATTAAATTGGTTTTAAAAGGCTTCTGGCTGGCTTCTGGTCTATTGGCACCTTGGATTTGCTTACTGGTCTCATTTTGGTACCTTTTGGCTGTTTCTTCGTATTTTCCTGGTTTTCTTTGACCATGGACAGTGAAACCAGCACGGAGAGAGAGAAGGGAGGGGTGGAAATGATGACGTCGGATAAACGAGAAAGCTGATTGGTCAGCTATCACAACTGATTGATTTCCTCACCCCTCTAAGCCTATCTATAGTGGAAATGATGTCAGGAGTGACAGGACTGTGGAACCAGGAAGCTCTCAGGCAGAATGCACCCAGAGGGCGTGAAAACAGCGGAAATAATGCAGATTTGAGCAAAACGGACATTTCTGGAAACAGTAAATGAAAAGGAGCTAATAGTAATGAATTCCTGCAGACTCCAGCTATATTGAGGGGTAAAGTGTTCCCTACCAATAGTGAGGACTTTCCCTTGGCGGCAGGACAAAACTCTAGGACTTTTGCTGCTATTTTGAACTCTGGGAATGTGGAGTTAAAGAACTGGCTGCAAGTTAGTTATTCTGTCAAGTTTAAAGACAATAATGGTGAGAATGCAGGAATTAATTTACAAGTGAATGATTCTTACCAAGTGAAATTAGCTAAAATGTCTAAGCTTTTATTAAAATACAGAACACTTGATATTGAAAATTCATATTTGAAACAATGTATAGTTGAAGAAATTGTTCCTAAAGGTTTAAGGGTATACAAATACCCAAACAATGTTGTACCTGATAGTTTGTATCACAAGGAAGTTTTAGAAATTTTTAACAGATATGGTTTGGATGTTTTAAAGGCTATGGTTAAAGATAATGACAGACAGAAGGAAATTATTAATAAGGAGATAGAAACATTAAATGAACAGATAAAAAATGACCCAATTTTTACTATACCTAGTGAAAAAGAAACATACTTTTTCATTAGGGATGATGTTGATTCTAAATGTGAAGAGTTAGTGAGGAGAAAAATAAAAAAAAAAATTAGAGATGGATATGTATGAATATAAAAATAACATCAGCTATCCTAAGCCAAAAGTACATAATAGAGCTGACGTTGGAAGGGACTATGAGTGGAATTTGAGTAACATGGTGGATGAAAATGTATAAAGTAATGCACAGGTACGTGAGCAAGTAAATGAGTTAGGCCATTTTGGTGATGAAGAACCTTTAAGAAGGTCTGAAAGAATTAGAAACAGGAATGGTAACTTTTACCCATAGCAGAATTTTCAGAGAGAGGGAAGAAGGGGAGGGGGAGGTATTAGATTGTACTAATACACCCCACCCTGTCTTAGAGGAAAAAATGGCCTTATTTGGCAAGATGAAACCAATAAATTTAAATTTTCAAAAAATAGTTACAGTAGCTATAATTGCAGTCAAATTGATTTACAAGATGAACATTTTAGCCTGTTATCAAAAGGTTTGAAATTTATACCCTTAAGAAAAGGGGACTTAACTAAAACCTTAATTGAAGTGAAATTATTCACTAGGAAAATCAACTTAGGACTATTGTTCACTCAGGAGAACAACACAAACAAACCAATTAGGAGGAAAAGTACATTTAACCCCCTTTACATCCCCAGATCAAAAATTCTGAACGTATTTTAGAAAATTAAATCAAAAAGCCATCCCCAAAGTTAGATACAAAAATAATATAAGTACAAGTGAAAGAGCAGTACTGGATGAGCTTAGACTGAATAACAATATAAGGGTGATGAAACCAGATAAAGGGGGAGGAACTGTATTAATGGACAATCTAATATATGAGGGCAAAATGAATGAAATTTTAATGGATACAGATAAATATGAAAGTGTTTTGAGAAATGAAATCAACATTTCATACAGTAGAATAGATGAGGCTCTTCTAGACATGTTGCTGGAAGGTTTAATAGATGCCAACACCTACAATTATTTAAAAGTTGACAAACCTAAGATCCATACAATCTTCAGAATACCCAAGATACACAAAAATGAAATTGACCCTCTGCTCAAACCTGTTGTCTCAGCTGATGGGTCTAAAACCGTACCACTAGCTAAGTTTGTGGATTTAAAGTTAAAGAATATATGGTTGAAAAGAAAAAAAATATTTTTAAAGATTCCTGGGATCTATTAAGGGATGTCAACGGAGGTTTATTCAAGGAAGAGTTAACTTTTATTATGATTGATGTCATTGACTTATTCACAAGCATACCCCATGTTGAAGGAATGCAGATGTTAGAAGAAATACTCTGTGAGAAGGTTGAAATGTCCCAGAATGATAGGTTGGTTTGCCTCAACTTGATGGAGTTAGTTCTAAAATACAATTTCATTTATTTCAAAGGGAATTGTACCATCAAGTTAGAGGTGTTGCGATGGGTGCAGCATGTGCGCCCACCTACGCCAACCTTATTCTTGCTAAGTGGGAAGAAAAATACATTATGGACTCTATTTACAAGAACTGTTGGAATTCTTATAGGAGGTTCCTGGATGACATCTGTGTCTTTTGGGTAGATAATAAGAACAAAATACAGGAATGTGTTGATTTCTTAAATAAAAACTACCCCATTTCTTAGGTTCACTTATGATGTTTCTAACGAAAGGCTGAAATTTACAAAGAAAACAACATGTTTAATTCAAGTGTACATAGGAAAAGCACTTTCACCAGTTCATACCTGCATTACAACAGTGCACATCCCCATCATTACAAGAAAAATATTGTGAAGGGTCAGTATGTAAGGGCATGTCGTATGACCTCTGATACAAAAGAGTTTATGAAGGAATGTAACTTTCTTAAAGGATTATTTTCTGCAAGAGGGTACCCAAATGTTTTGTTGGAAGATGTTACAAAACAGGTGCAGGAAGGTAGAAATGACAAATACAAACCTATCCTGGGATAACCACTTATGGACAACACTAGGAATGACCTCCCTCAAAGGGATGAATATAGTAAAGCAATGGTGTTGGAACACAGCGCTAGTAGTGGTATAGTAAAGAACATCATTAGAAAGTGGGAAAAATTCACAAGTCTCACGGACTTGTAAAAAATATGAAATTTGTCTATAAAAATACCCCAAACCTGAAAAATGCATTAGAAAATGATAGAAAACAGGCAAATGTTAGAAAGAAATTGGGCACTTATAAATGTGGATGGTGTTCACAACGCAGATATATAATCAATAAGGAAGAAATAAGTTTAAACAGTAGAAATGTGATTTTAACTAGTACTGACTATTTTAACTGTGAATCAAATGGGCTTATTTATTTAGCATTTTGTGAGGTATGTCACTCCTTTTAATGTAGGTAAAACCGAACGTAAATTAAATTGGAGGATATACGAACACCACTACGATATGCAGAACAGGAAGGAAACTAATGCCCTTTTTAAACATTCATTAACCTGTGTTAACTCTAGTTATACATTTTTTGTTTTGGAAGGCATTAAATAAGAAGCCAGAGGGGGACAATGGGAAGAGAGAATTGAATATAAAGAACTATGGTGGCAGATAACATTACAAGCCACCTCTCCTCCAGGTTTGAATGAGAAAACTTCCATTGTACCCCTCTTAAAATTAAGGGCAGCAAAGTTATAAAATATAAAATATGAGTGTTCTGCATGCTTTTATGTTTGTTTGGTATGGTTTCAATAGATCTTAATAGCATTTATTGTAAGAGGCTTCCATTATTCAAATTTGACCACGAGAGGGAGCCAGAGTATTGTTTTACCTTCATTTCTAAGCTGGTGCTGAATCATTCTTTATGGCGTTTCAACTTTTCTTTCTTTTACTTAATGTTATAATTCTCTTTAGAATGGTCCTCACTTGAAATGATTAAATATGAACCAACAATTTTTATCATTGTTTTATACAGGCTTTTACATGTTTCTAAAGTGACTATAATATTGGTTTTAATTTTTAATTATTTATTCATTAATATTTATGAGTATTATGGATCATTTTATTGAATGTTTTTATTGGTCAGTCATTAGTAAGATATTTAACCTGTCAACCCACCCTAGAGCCACAACTGATGAAGTGTTTGAAATGAAAACGCTGTATTTTAATTGCCTGCGTTTATGTGTTTACTCTGTGTTTTGTGCATACATTAAATTGGTTTTAAAAGGCATGGCTTCTGGTCTATTGGTACCTTGGAATTGCTTATTGGTCTCATTTTGATACCTTTTGGCTGTTTTTTCTTATTTATACATCATCGTCATCAATGGATCATCTGTTTCCATTTCTTCCTGTCCTCTGCATCTTGCTCTGTCACACCAACCACCTACCTGCATGTCCTCTCTCACGACATCCATAAACCTTATCTTAGGCCTTCCTCTTTTCCTGTTACCTGGTAGCTTCATCCTTAGCATCTTTTTCCCAATATACTCAGCAACCCTCCTCAGCACATGTCCAAACCAACGTAATCTTGCCTCTCTAGCTTTGTCTCCAAACCTTCCAACCTGGGCTCACCCTCTAATATACTTATTCCTAATCCTGTCCACCTTCGTCACACCCAGTGCAAATCTTAACATCTTTAACTCTGCCACATCCAGCTCTAACTCCTGCCTTTTTGTCAATGCCACTGTCTCCCACCCATATAACATAGCTGGTCTCACTACCCTCTTGTAGACCTTCCCTTCACTCGTACTGGTACTCGTCTGTCACAAATCACTCCTGACACTCTTCTCCACCCAATCCATCCTGCCTGTACTCTCTTTTTCACCTCTCTTCCACTTTCACCATTACTCTGAACTGCTGATCCCAAGTATTTAAACTCATCCACCTTCGCCACCTCTACTCTCTGCAGCCTCACCATTCCTCTATCCTCCCTTTCATTCACATATATTCTGTCTTAGTCCTGCTGACCTTCATTCCTCTTCTCTCTAGAGCATATCTCCATCTCTCCAGGGTCTCCTCCACCTGTTCCCTACTCTCACTACAGATCACAATGTCATCTGCAAACATCATAGTCCACGGGGACTCCTGTCTGATCTCGTCTGTCAACCTGTCCATCACCATTGCAAATAATAAAGGGCTCAGAGCTGATCCTTGATGTAATCCCACCTCCACCTTAAACGCATTCATCTCTCCCACCGCAGACCTCACTGCTGTCATACTATGTCGTACATATCCTGTACCACTCTTGCATACTTCTCTGACACTCCTGACTTCCTCATACAATACCACAACTCCTCTCTAGGCACCCTGTCATATGTTTTCTCTATGTCTACAAAAACACAATGCAACTCCTTCTGACCTTCTCTGTACTTTTCCATCAACACCCTCAGAGCAAACATTACATCTGTAGTGTGTGTGTGTATATATATATATATATATATATATATATATATATATATATCACTTTATTACCTGCAAATAAGTCTTCTTTTTTAATGTATATTTCTTGTTTTTGTTAGCTGTCACAGAGCTGGTGCAGCTAAAGTAGTATAATTTCTATATAATTTGGTATGTATTGTTTAATTCTGTACATGCTATTTTTAAATATAAGTAATGCATTTTATGTTTATTTATATTAAAGATAAAGCTTAGATTTCTGATAAACTGTTTGCGGTGCTGAAACATTTTTGGAGGTCCTCATTACACAAATAGCAGTTTATCTATATAAGAGAATGGAAGTCAACAGACAGCATTTATTACAGATAGAACTTTATTTTATCTTGAAATTTCAAAAACTTTTTTCCTTAAGTGCTTAATCATGAATGAGATTACAAGTTCTTCACTGTGGAATTGGTCCTTAACTATTTTAACCCAGTGAATATAAGCTGTGTTTTTTTTTAAATTTGTTACTGCCAATCATTAGAGAACCGGAGTTCCGCTGTGGCGACCCCTAACCAGGAAAAGCCGAAAGACACAAACAAACAAACTAGTCTTATGAAGGCTTGTTGCTGCTTAAGTACTTGACAGTTGATAACATTTCTTATAATGAGCCTTGGAAGTTATAGTTATTCAAGTTGGGAGTGCTAACTGCAACGTGCCCATATACACCCAGACAAGGGGTACCCCCAACAGACTCTACATTATATACTACAATGGTACATTTAATTTGTTTATAAAGAGGACAGGGATGCATAAGATAACACAATGTAAGACTAATATGAAGTTTTATGTAGTGCATGGAGTGCAGTAGTTATGCTGCGATATTTGGAAAAACCCAAATTTGTAAAGCACCGCTATAGAGTGAGACCCGATCTTAATAAATGTTAAGCAACCCCGCTTAGATTGTTATGGTTGGGTCTCACACTAGGCAGTCAAATCTGCCAGTACTGACAAACAAAGACAGAGGCAGAATAAAAAACTGATTTGTTTCTGCCTGCTGTCCTTACTTTTAAAGTATCCCTTCATCTTATAAACTTAGAAAGAAGCTAAAATAATAGGATTTGTGTTCACTTGCATTTTCTGAAGGATCCAACATCTGAAACTCAAATGTATGTCATCATTTAATGACTTTAATTCTCAGTAATTCACTGAATAAACAAAAATTTTATAAGGAACAGGCCAAACATATGAGGCAAAAATCTAAACATTTTGTGAACATTTGAGAGACATGGCAAGCTGAGTGTATACATAAAGGGACTGTGTGTTACACTGTCTTTCTGAGAGTGCTTTATAAGTGCTTTATGACTTTCAAAGGTGGCAAAATACTTAGCAATTTTTTTCTTTTCTGAAATTAGTAACACACGGAGCAGATAAGGCTCTATGCACTACAAAGAATTATGATCGCGTCTCCAGTTATTCTCAACATGGATGCCAAGATTCACCTCTTGAGCTTTGCTCTCGTTTAATTCCTGCATTTATATCATGTTATCGAAAGATGAAAATAGCGAATGCTATTTCATCGAACCTAAAATATCTAAACCACATAATATTGAACATTCAGAACAGCGGATTTTTTCCTTGGGAAAAAATTTGCTATTCCGAAACACATACACACAACTCAAGCACACCTAAAAAACATCAATACACACACACATACACTTATAATCCTGCAACTAACCCTACACTAAACTATACATACACTACTATCTATCCACTTACCTTAACCCAAACCCTAACCCTAAGGTCCGTCACTATCGCAGACTCACGTAACCCGCGCCCTAACCCTAACTCACTTAAACCACCCCTAAACCTAATTCACCTAATCTGTGCCCTAACTCACCTAACCCACTCCCTAACCCTCACTCACCTAACCCACACCCTAATCCTAACAACCACACAGTCGCACACTTACCTGAACCCGACCCGTAAATCTCCACCACAGTGCTGAAAATAGTAAAGCCACAGAACCGGCCAACCAAATTCTTTCCCTAATTTGGTGTTCTGCAGCTTTGCTATATTTAACATTCGATTAAAACAGGTCGGTATTAGAACATTCGAAGTTTTAAAACTTCGATGTTCTGATATAGAACGTAGTTCCTTGGTACCCATGCCTTAAACACATAATAAACAGGTTATGATCAGCGATCCAATCATAATCGTCTGTGATGCACTCTTTGGTACTGCAAATGCCACATTCAGTGGAAGAACAACATTATTGTTTTTATAACAGCCCCAGAACTGCTGACAGCTACCAAAGAGTGTTTTGGCAACTATTCCATAGGCTACACTACCTGTATGTTCTGAGAGAGTTTTTTTAAAAAAAAATGCAGATTGTGGGGTAGCTAGAATTTTCAGATCTGGAACAGATTAAGGCATCAACATTCAGAGCCATAAACTGAGTGAGTTCTTTATGTGCAGGGACAAACAGCTGATTTACAAATCCCATTGTTCTGTATGTCAGCAGTTTCCCCTGAACTGTACCCAACGATTTCCATCCATTTGCAAAGATTTTTCAATGTTTCTGTAAATGTATTTCTTAATATTTATTTATATGGTGCGATACCTGAGTATGTATTTTCCTGCTTCAGATTCTAGCTTTTTTATAAAGTTTTTTTTCACCCATACACCCCAACTTCTTTGCTCAAGAATTCTAGACAAAGCCAAAAACAATAGGGGGCAGTAGCCAGAACCTTGACATAGTCATTTTTAAATATTACTCTAAATCAATTAAACAGTTAATAGAAAAACAGGTTTTCCATCCACACGCATTTTTCTGAACACTAAGAAGTATGAAATGCTAATGTCTGGCATTACTGAATGACTCCAATCTTCAGATTGACCAAAGTTTATAAGGCAAAATCAGGGACAACTGAGAGGTATGATTTTGCATTTTGGATGTTTTGATACAATAAGTTAGTCTCAAATGCATAAAGTGGACACTTCTGCTTTTATACTTCACTTTGAATCTTCCTCCCTTTTAATAAAACATGTTTATTTTGCTGAGTTATTTCTGTCTGCCATAATGTAACCTTTCAGGTTAAGCTAGACATTTTGATCTAGAGCTGTGTATTACTGTTACCTGTACTATTTTTTCACTGTGTTTTTTGATATGGCACCTATTTTTCTGTTAAACTTCCACTTTGGGGATTTTAGTACCTCCTTTTACTACCTCTGAGGTGTCTGAACTACTCTTGGTCTCCTTTAACCTCTATGCGTGTATCTGCCAATTACTGCCAACCATTATGTTGTGGTGTAGAAAAGTGGCCCTTAGGATGCTCACCTCTTTCTACATTTTTATTTTCATTTCTATTTTTATAACACTGGCAACTCACTTATCAGCCACCCTTTCCTAGCAGCTTGTGCTTACCCTGTACACATACCCTATAAGGCTAGCGGGTCTATATTAGATGAACAAAAGTTCATCTTAGTGAACACTCACATGAGCAAATATTGCAGAACTCAAAACCGCAACTGTGAGATTGCGGTACAGTGAAGATGGGAATATTTGCCCTTTCCTCACTGCAGTGTGATCTCGGAGTTGGAATATATATTTAGCGGGGGGGTGTGGGGGGCGCAGCCACACACAATTGCAGTTTTGAGTACCTGGATATTCGCTCATGTGAGCGTTTGCTAAGATGAACTTTCGTTCATCTAATATATAGACCCAGGCTAGCTACAGGACTTGCTGGAGAAGCTAGTGGATGTTGATGGTTTTGATGGAGGAATTATTAAATTATGCCTGGGGGTCTGCCAGAAGCCATGTGGTATTAGACATTATGTGAGGCATTTTTGAGAATGTTTCCAACCTTTATCTTACGTCATACCCCTTATCACTGCACTTGCAATGACTATTTCAAATTTATTGGCCATATTCTGGAGTCTATATACTATATGTTAGGAATATGGAGCTACATACAAATAAGCTGTCTTTCTTTGTCTTTGACTGCACATGTCATTATGTATTCATAAAGCTTTCAACATGCTATTTTGTATCACCATATTAAACTGCAGCAAGCTCTGAAAACAGATGTGGGAAAATAAAGCACCTTGGGTGAGTTATATATGCCTACAAAATCAAGCAACACATTTAGCTCACTTCACCACTTGGGATTTAAAGTGACCTGGTGGAAGTAAGTAAATTAATCTGGGAGTGTGGAGGCCACTAGCACCCCATAAAATATCAGGTATGAATTTTTTTTGTGATACATCTTAGAACATTTTTCCAACATTTTGATGCACCACTTCATCACAGGACAACTAATAAATATTTCATGTTGGATGAGTCAGTCACTTTTATCTATAGAGTGCCACCATCCCCACCAGATATAGTCACTTTATTAACTGTGTACAACTCAGATGTTGATTGCAATCAATAAAAAAAAATTGCTGCTGTACTGTACTTGAACCTTTTTCACACACTCATGCACTGACAGACAGGCAGACATACAGACACACATACATCAATGAGTGTTTAACCTTGATCAGAGTCCATTCACTTTTAAGTATAGACTGCCTGCATATCCACCCAAAGTAGCCACTTTTTGACTGTGCACAACTCAGATGTCTGATTGTAATGATCAGTTTAAAATGACTAGAGTGATGTACTTCAACTCAATGTGATGACAGATACAATCATTTCAATAACTCTTCTGGTGGGCATGCATATACACACACATACACACACACACACACACACACACACACACACACACACACACACACACACACACACACACAGACCACAATTGCTCATACAGTACTTGTAATTGATATTAGTGGTATTAAATATAATATTGTAAGACCTTTCTGGACTCCATTTATTTGGCCTACAGAGCATGATGATTTCCTGTCTAAACACCAGTATGTAAAAACAATCAATGAAAATATGATTCCTTATATGGGATTTTAATTACCTAAACTTTTGACTGGGAAAAGTTCTCTACATTAAATGAGCATACTCAAATATTAATTGACTATGTGAACTAATAGTCTTGAACAAACATTGTGCAGTCCTAATAAGGTCTACATTTTATAACATCCTGGCAAATCTAAGTTTTTACTGCTCTCATCCAATGGTTGTACTCTCTGTGGCATTTGGTGTAGAGGTTAAGGTTACGAGCTGTAGTTCCTGTGGTGCAGGGTTTGATTCCCTCAGCCCTTGTTTGTCTACTGTGTGACCTTGAGCAAGATACTTAATTAGATATTACTCCCAGGTTGCCCCTAGAAAGAACCATGTGTCCAGTGGGCCTACCTGGTTAACAAATAGGATTATTATTATTATTTTACACAAGTCATAATATAATCATCTCTACATTAGAGTACATTAAAACTCAGTTTTGAAACAGTTACCTTTTTAGCCTTTACCAGTGGAAGCTATGATGTACAATATATTAAATACTTATGGGAATACAAAAAATGCTGTCCAGACTGAGTAATGTCTGCATTCACACTTGTATAAGGCTTCTTATCTCACAAAAAGCCTTCAGAGCTGGTTCAGTTTGTGCCCACCTTCAGACCTTCCTGATGTGCAATGTACAGTGGGAGATGCAACACCAATGTGCTAGATTATACTACCTTTATACTGACACCAAATTTCATCTTCCACACTGGAAGTTTTGTCAGTCTGGGGCAGTGGCAGCAGGCTTACTAACAATGATGCCAGAATGGATGCTCAGAGTTCTTTCAGTTTTAGACTTCTGCTGTTATCCAATAAATAATTAATATTTATTGCATAATAAGAACAATCTTAGTTTTTGAAATGTCTCTTCCAAACTTGTGGCTGTGGGGACATTTGCTTTTTAAGTTGGCTGCTCTTGCAAAATGCATGAGCCCTAGGAGATGTACATATAGTGATGCTATGCATGAAGTATTATACCCCATAAATTGGTGCTACATGTTAATTATTATATCATATATATAATGAAGTATGTTAATTCAATATTGTCTGTAAAGACATAATTGTTGATGCCAAGAGTCAGCTTTTATATCCAACACGACATTACACTTTAACTATTACATCCTGAAAAAATAGCATTGTATCTTGTTATACTTATAGTCCATGTGGCGGCGCAGTGGTGCAGTGGTTAACGTTGTCACCTCACAGCAAGAGGTTCTCCGGTTCGATTCTCGGCTGGGGTGTCTTCTGTGTGGAGTTTGCATGTTCTCCCTGTGTTCGCGTGGGTTTCCTCTGGGTACTCCAGTTTCCTCCCACATTCCAAAGACATGCATCTGGAGCATTTCTCCCTGGGCCTCCACTGAAAACAGGCTCTGTGGAACCTAGTTGGACTTTCCCGGTCAACAAATGATAAATAAAAAAAAATAAAATGTCACTGGGTGTGTATCACACTGTAGCATTGCTGATTACTCAGAGATAATACAACAGTAACTGCCAGAATTTATTTATACTGCCCTAGTGCAGTATTTCACTTTAGAATTGTCTCCTGTCTTCTTTCTTGAAATACGTAAAACATTTTTCCACACATTATTCTCAGCACTGCCAGTCCCGTGACATTGTTGTGTACCTACAGCCTAATACTTGAAAGAAGGGATTTTAGGTTCACGTAACATGACTAACTCCTTGTGATAAAGGAGTACAAAAAGTTGTGAAAATTGTGTAGTTCTAAGTCCATATATTCTGTGGAACAGCAGACAATCCTTGTTCCTAATGGAGTTATTACAATATGCATACCACCATTACAATGCATACCATGTCCTGTGCTGTATGCAGTGATGCTACATGCCTTCATGGCTTTGAGGGATGGAGCTGTGACTGCAACCTCCGTGACTCGGATTCATTTAGTGAACCTGAGATGGATGGGAATAGGGACTAAGCAACTTTTTTGCTTGTTTGTGAAGCCCAGGGAGGGGCAAGGTTTCTAGCCAAGGACTAACATTCTCAGTGGAGACTCAAGGTACGTAATCTAACAGTATGTGCATTATATGTGCATTATATTGTGTGCTCTGGGTATTTGATGGGACAGTAGGTAGGGTATAAGAAAAAGCCCTCCACAGCTGACAGGATGGTGCTGTACCAGTACACCAGCTGCCCAGGATGGCACTGTACCAGTACAGCAGCTGCCAGGATGGTGCTGTACCAATACACCAGCTGCCAGGATGGCACTGTACCAGTACACCAGCTGCCCGGATGGTGCTGTACCAGTACACCAGCTGGCAGGATGGCACTGTACCAGTACACTAGCTGCCAGGATGGCACGGTGCCAGTACATCAGCTGCCTGGATGGTGCTGTACCAGTACACCAGCTGCCAGGATGGCACTGCACCAGTACACTAGCTGCCAGGATGGTACTGTACCAGTACACCAGCTGCCAGGATGGCACTGTACCAGTACACCAGCTGGCAGGATGGCATTGTACCAGTACACTAGCTGTCAGGATGGCACTGTACCAGTACACCAGCTGCCAGGATGGCACTGTGCCAGTACACCAGCTGCCAGGATGGCACTTTACCAGTACACCAGCTACCAGGATGGTACTGTACCAGTACACTAGCTGCCAGGATGGCACTGTACCAGTACACCAGCTGGCAGGATGGCACTTTACCAGTACACCAGCTGCCAGGATGGCACTGTACCAGTACACCAGCTGGCAGGATGGCATTGTACCAGTACACTAGCTGCCAGGATGGCAATGTACAGTACACCAGCTGCCAGGATGGCACTGTACCAGTACACCAGCTGCCAGGAAGGCACTTTACCAGTACACCAGCTACCAGGATGGCACTATACCAGTACACTAGCTGCCAGGATGGCACTGTACCAGTACACCAGCTGGCAGGATGGCACATTACCAGTACACCAGCTGGCAGGATGGCACTTTACCAGTACACTAGCTACCAGGATGGCACTGTGCCAGTACACATTGATCTTTCTGCCTGCTCTCTGTTTCCTTGTACTAATGTTTTCCTGTTCCCTGAAGGTACTATGTACAAGTGTTGTAGATATCAGAGAAGAAGATAAAGCAGGAGTCCTGGGACACAGCTCATGGCAGACAGCTGTAACAGGAAGCAAAAGGCAAATACAAAAATATGATGCTGCATATTTTTATGTTTATAACAATCTGCTATAAAAATTACTATATCTTGTGTATTTTTGTTTTGTTTACTTACTATATCTTGTGTATTTTTGTTTTGTTTAATTACTATATCTTGTGTATTTTTGTTTTGTTTAATTACTATATCTTGTGTATTTTTGTTTTGTTTAATTACTATATCTTGTGTATTTTTGTTTTGTTTTATCAAACTATATATAATATGATTATCTATTTTATACCCTTATAATGATATTGCATGTTGAATACGATATGCTGGGTAATACTGCAACACATTATTACACCCTTATAATAATACTGCCTGTTAATTATATACAAAGTACCATTATAGTATGTTGCATGCTTATTATATCACATGTAATAAAGCCAAATGTTACCAGGATGTAGACAGCATTAGATTTAAGCAGTGCAGATATTTTATTACAGGATGATGGCCTTGCTTTGTAGCGGATCTCTTTTAGCTCTTTATTCCTGAGAGGCACTGTTATCATGACTTTACTCCCTGGGTTAGCTTCCCTTAACGACAGAGTTCAAACAGTAAGACAAAATCTCGTGGGCCTCATTTGTCTTGGATTTTGATGGAAACAAGTGTATGACATTAGGCAAAATATCAATACACATTAGAGATAATGGCAATATATTACCTCGGGCAACAAACTCTCTGCTATAGAATTCCCAGCAGCAAACATTGATGTGAGTCATTTAATTCAGCCTTCTTTTTACTTGCTGCACATAGAAAAGTACACAAAGTGTTACCTACCTATTCTTCCAAGTCCGAAGATTCCTACTGTACTGTTGGAAAGTTCATAGCCACACATCCACATTGGTTTCCATGTACCCCAGCCACCACTGTAAAGAGAAACATAGTTACAGTTACTGACCAAATACATTGCTTAAGGTTCAGTATATATTTAAATGAAATGGTTGCACTGCATCTGCTGTAAAAGTTAAAAAAATGCATAATGTTAAACTTGAAATGCTGTTATAACATACATTTATCCTGCTAAGTTTAGTAACACCCCCAAAGCAAATCTATTATATCTGTTGCTGCTCTTTTCTCTAAGGGCTACGTTTTCTACATATTTGGTACATCTCAAACAAAAACACATCACACTGAGCTTAATCTACTGTAAAATACACTGAAATTCAGAGAAAGGACAAAAGCTGGATTCTTCTTGCCCCCTGAGAATTGTTGACAAAGGAAATTTGAAGCGTTAGTGTTTCTAAAATGTCTAATCAGGACATGAAGCCAGCATGAGTTTTTCTGTTTATGGGCATGTCTTGCGCAATCATCAGTAAGAATAATCATAAAGTAACCCTGAGAATCCTTGCCTGATGTAAGAATATACTGTAACCTGCAGCAAAAATGTGTCATGCATGAGCAACAGACTGCAGTTCACATGACATTAATAAACACTGAGAACAACAAGAGCTGAACACAAAACACTATTCTGTTACATTCTGTTATATGCCAGCAAACACTTTGGTTGCTGAATACATGGCTTGTTTTCCCTTACAGTATGAAATCTGCTGGGTATCTAATCTGAGAACATGCTTGTGTATGGTTAATAAATTCCCATATGTTGCAGATCTATAAGGAGGATTTAATGATTAGCAAGATCAATTACTGTAGAAATGTCTAAGATATTTGTACCAACAAACCTCCCATTGCTCAGAGGTCTTCTCACCATCGGAACATCTCATGTAGTACTGTATCTATTTCATGCCCAGACATACATTCACCATATTGTATGACATTCATCACACCACAGGAATTTATATGCATAGGAGTGGGGAATCACAACTGTTTTCCAGACTTTGGCTGGAAAATGCATAGGACAACTGGCTTAAAATTTGAGATTGCTCCTGACATCCAACTTTTATGGACTGGAATAACTGTCACCACCTACAGTGCTGAGGAACATGGCATTTGGAGATGTTACTTAGCAGTCTAGTTACAATGTGATCTACAAAACTAGAGGCATAATTGTAGAACTTGGGATTGATACCATACTCTCCTGGTGGCCTATAAGATTTTATGTTGCAGAGGCCTGGGAGAAAAGCTCCACAAGATCATACACAGAGTAAACTTAACAGAAATACAGAACAAACACAACAATCCTATACCTAACAATGATGTACAAATAGCAATACATTATGTACAGACTTATACAGTGCATTAGAGACACAAAAAACAGCAAATTATTGGCATTATTTTAAAGCAAAATGCGTTATTTCAATACAGTAGAGCTAAGGTGTATGTAAAATATTAGAAGAAAGGGTAATACAGTACTAAACATTTTTGCTGATGAGTCAGAAGTTAGTGAAAATGAATTATTTAGGCAAGATCTTTTTATATCTAAAATGGGGGAAGAAAGGTAGGATGGAAGTGTGGGGAGAGGGGAGTAACTAAGAAAAAAATATTTTTGCATTGGATCCTATATCTCAGGAATGCTTATCTGCAGTCTTGGCATTGAAACCCAGCTGGCATATTCAAGCATCCTTACAGAGAAGATTTGGGGTGGGGGTTACAATTTCTGTGCCAATTCAAATATGCAGTTGTTGTGGGGAGGTGGGAAGAATTATACAAGTTAACTAGTATGTGTAACTTACTCACCACTTAGAATAATGGGTAGACTTAGTGTGCCAAACTAGTATTATGTGACATCTGAGACTGAGTCTATGGTACTAGAGCTCCAGTACTGAGCGTTTCATCTCTTATGGCTACTCATCTTGTGTTAATCCAGTACTAGCCAGTGGAAGATCATAGGCTGTACAAACAAGTGTGCCTTGCTGTTACCTGCTCTCAGGCTCTACAACCTTTTTGCAAGGAGAGCAACACCTGTAACTCCTGGGGCAAATTAAGGGCACCCATCCAGTTGTTTAAGCTTTGTTTGAAGGATGCCAAGGACTCACCTTGCTTGACTGCTTGACATGGGGGCGCTCTGTTCCAGAGAAAGAGAAGGAGCTGAGTAATGAAACTACCTCTCCACCTAGTTTTATTCATTCTTAGATGGAAGTTCTTGCGTTGGCTGCATGATTTGATTTGATGAGGAGAAGGAGGATTAGACGGACTAGATGTTTAAGGGCAACATACGATGGGCACATATCTTTTCTCGGGACTTGTACAGTAATGAGTGCAAGGACAAGGTTTCCACTCATCATCTCTGTCCTGTTCATTTGCAATTCTTTACTGGACTTATCAGTTCAACTTCTGCCCAAGCTGCCACAGTGTTTTTTTTAACAATAAGAAGTATATTGCCATTGTTTACTAAAACCTAGTAATGTCTTTGCATCTTTCCATCACTTTATATATACTTGCACTGTAAGTTACTTTATCAATGGAACTGGTAACCTAGAATAATTTCATGCAATGTTGACATACTTCCAGTCATATTACATCCTACTATCTTACTGAATTTTAACTTAGAATTCACCAATGGCTCCCCCAATAATGTAAAGCTGGATAACAAGTGATTGCTGTCCTACTGATATTGTCATGGACAAAAGCAATGCCTTTCCTCTTCCATAATCTGTGAACAGGTGAGGCTCCTTATAAGATTGTCATCATCAGCATGGCTGTATAATTATAGGTCATAGATTTACCTGGCTGTATAATTATAGGTCATAGATTTACCTGGCTGTTTAATTATAGGTCATAGATTTACCTGGCTGTATAATTATAGGTCATAGATTTACCTGGCTGTATAATTATAGGTCATAGATTTACCTGGCTGTATAATTATAGGTCATAAATTTACCTGGCTGTATAATTATAGGGCATATATTTACCTGGCTGTACAATTATAAGTCATATATTTACCTGGCTGTATAATTTTAGGTCATAGATTTACCTGGCTGTATAATTATAGGTCATAGATTTACCTGGCTGTATAATTATAGGTTATAGATTTACCTGGCTGTATAATTATAGGTCATAGATTTACCTGGCTGTATAATTATAGGTAATAGATTTACCTGACTGTATAATTATATGTCATATATTTACCTGGCTGTATAATTATAGGTCATAGATTTACCTGGCTGTATAATTATAGGTCATATATTTACCTGGCTGTACAATTATAAGTCATATATTTACCTGGCTGTATAATTATAGGTCATAGATTTACCTGGTTGTATAATTTTAGGTCATAGATTTACCTGGTTGTATAATTATAGGTCATATATTTACCTGGCTGTATAATTATAGGTCATAGATTTACCTGGCTGTATAATTATAGGTCATATATTTACCTGGCTGTATAATTATAGGTCATAGATTTACCTGGTTGTATAATTATAGGTCATAGATTTACCTGGCTGTATAATTATAGGTCATATATTTACCTGGCTGTATAATTATAGGTCATAGATTTACCTGGTTGTATAATTATAGGTCATAGATTTACCTGGCTGTATAATTATAGGTCATATATTTACCTGGCTGTATAATTATAGGTCATAGATTTACCTGGCTGTATAATTATAGGTCATATATTTACCTGGCTGTACAATTATAAGTCATATATTTACCTGGCTGTATAATTATAGGTCATAGATTTACCTGGTTGTATAATTTTAGGTCATAGATTTACCTGGTTGTATAATTATAGGTCATATATTTACCTGGCTGTATAATTATAGGTCATAGATTTACCTGGCTGTATAATTATAGGTCATATATTTACCTGGCTGTATAATTATAGGTCATAGATTTACCTGGTTGTATAATTATAGGTCATAGATTTACCTGGCTGTATAATTATAGGTCATATATTTACCTGGCTGTATAATTATAGGTCATAGATTTACCTGGTTGTATAATTATAGGTCATAGATTTACCTGGCTGTATAATTATAGGTCATATATTTACCTGGCTGTATAATTATAGGTCATAGATTTACCTGTCTGTATAATTATAGGTCATATATTTACCTGGCTGTATAATTATAGGTCATAGATTTACCTGTCTGTATAATTATAGGTCATATATTTACCTGGCTGTATAATTATAGGTCATAGATTTACCTGGCTGTATAATTATAGGTCATATATTTACCTGGCTGTATAATTATAGGTCATAGATTTACCTGGCTGTATAATTATAGGTCATATATTTACCTGGCTGTATAATTATAGGTAATAGATTTACCTGGCTGTATAATTATAGGTCATATATTTACCTGGTTGTATAATTATAGGTCATATATTTACCTGGCTGTATAATTATAGGTCATATATTTACCTGGTTGTATAATTATAGGTCATAGATTTACCTGGCTGTATAATTATAGGTCATAGATTTACCTGGCTGTATAATTATAGGTCATAGATTTACCTGGCTGTATAATTATAGGTCATATATTTACCTGGCTGTATAATTATAGGTCATAGATTTACCTGGCTGTATAATTATAGGTCATATATTTACCTGGCTGTATAATTATAGGTCATAGATTTACCTGGCTGTATAATTATAGGTCATATATTTACCTGGTTGTATAATTATAGGTCATATATTTACCTGGCTGTATAATTATAGGTCATATATTTACCTGGCTGTATAATTATAGGTCATAGATTTACCTGGCTGTATAATTATAGGTCATATATTTACCTGGTTGTATAATTATAGGTCATATATTTACCTGGCTGTATAATTATAGGTCATATATTTACCTGGCTGTATAATTATAGGTCATAGATTTACCTGGCTGTATAATTATAGGTCATATATTTACCTGGTTGTATAATTATAGGTCATATATTTACCTGGCTGTATAATTATAGGTCATAGATTTACCTGGCTGTATAATTATAGGTCATATATTTACCTGGCTGTATAATTATAGGTCATATATTTACCTGGTTGTATAATTATAGGTCATAGATTTACCTGGCTGTATAATTATAGGTCATATATTTACCTGGCTGTATAATTATAGGTCATAGATTTACCTGGCTGTATAATTATAGGTCATATATTTACCTGGCTGTATAATTATAGGTCATATATTTACCTGGCTGTATAATTATAGGTCATAGATTTACCTGGCTGTATAATTATAGGTCATATATTTACCTGGCTGTATAATTATAGGTCATAGATTTACCTGGCTGTATAATTATAAGTCATATATTTACCTGGCTGTATAATTATAGGTCATATATTTACCTGGCTGTATAATTATAGGTCATAGATTTACCTGACTGTATAATTATATGTCATATATTTACCTGGCTGTATAATTATAGGTCATAGATTTACTTGGCTGTATAATTATAGGTCATAGACTCTGTCTGGCAGGAAGTTCAGATGATTAAGGATCTGAGCTACTAATGAGCTGCTTCCTGTCACCAAAGGTATTGAGATTCATTCCTTCCGCATCCATGCCTGCTGAATGACTCTGAGGAAGTCACATAGCCAGGCGGTGCTCCTGCTTTAGATATGAAAAGGGACTCTTGTGTCCACTGGGGTTTTCATGGTTAACAGAAAACAAATAATATATATAATACAGATGCATCCACCCATCCACAACCCCTTTTTCCCATTTTTGCCCATGGGGTCGGGGTGTCACTTTAGCACTAACTGCCATATCTATCTGTCTTTTACATCATTACCCCATTAGTCTTCCACATTGCTTTGCTGACCTGTTCCTCTTCTATTCACTGTTTTACCTGGAAAAACGTATTATATCCCTATCAATCATTTGGGTTCCTGTATTTGTTATCGGAACCATTTCTTTCTACATGGTGTGTCACCACCACATCAGCCAGCTATATCCCAACATTTACAGCTATGATATCAATATACTAGTGCAAATGCATGTCATTTTCTGTACCTCCAAAGATCAGTGTGAAACCAAAGTATAAAATAAATGAAAATTTACAAAACATAGAAAACAATAAGCATTATCAACAAATATGTGTATGGAACAAGTAGAGCACAGGTAGGAGACATACTTAATCTTTGGTACTGAAGTGGTAAGTACCTTTACATGTGACTTAGGTCATTGCCCCATCATACAGTGTATAACCTACCTGCCCACTATCAGTTACACACACACACACACACACACACACACACACACACACACACACACACACACACACACACACACACACACACAGTTACAGACACACAGTTACAGACACACACACATATTCAAGCTATATGATAAAATGCATAGCACATGTGTTTTTCAATTTTATCATTAAATAGCATATACTAATATTGTGTGAGTGTGTGTGTGTGTGTGTGTGTGTGTGTGTGTGTGTGTGTGTGTGCACTTCTAACTGATTCACTGGTGAGTGCAAAAAAGCTGGGATGAAAATCATCACTTCCAAATATGAAGTGATGGCATTCTTCTGAAAAGGACTAGATGCCTCTCTTTAGGAGGGGAAGGAACAGCTGTCTTTAGTAGAGGAGTACCATAAGATAATTTTCATGAGCAATGACAGGGGAGGTCATAAGACAGATAGACTGCAGCAGCAGCTCCTGTCTTGCAGATGCTGAACCAGTTTGATGTGATGAGTTTGTGGATAAAGCTCTCTACTTTCCATGCATTCTTTCCTATGGTAGTGCCAGAAAAAAAGAGATATCAGTAAAACAAGTACAAATTCTGGAGAGAATCATTGTGTTTACTCTCTGTGACTGGGTGAGGGAAGTCGTTGGTACAGGAGGACTTTAGAGTACAGTCAATTCTCATTCTGCTTCAGAAGAGTCAGCTGAGATAGTTCAGACATCTCTTATGGAAACAATCTTCAGTGGTTTTGTTGAAGTTGCTCTGGGCATGTATCACAGGGAGGATGCCCTGGGTCTGACCGGAACATTATGGAAGGATTATATTCATTGACTGACATGGAATCACCTGGGATCCCCCAGGGTGAGCTGTTATCAGTGGTTAGAGACAGGAACATTCAGTCGGTTCTGATAAGTCTGATGCCAACATAACTCTCAGCTGAAAAAGAAGTGAAGAGGAGATACACACACACACACACACACACACACACACACACACACACACACACACACACACACACACACACACACACACACACACATGGACACACACGTGCATGTGTGCTTAAATACACATACCACGCCATACCGCCATACCACATCAAGTGTATACACACACGCATTACGTATATATATATATATATATATATATATATATATATATATATATATATATATATATATATATATATATATATTTTTTTTTTACAATCATTACTAAAATAAATAGTAAGCTTCCATCAATCATGCAGCCACAAAAGGGCACAGAGTTCTACAAAACTGCTTTGCATTGAATTAGTGCATTTATCCAATAATTAAGTAATATAACAATTACAGCAATGCATTATGTGCACTAGAAGGTCCAAAGCAAGCAAGCAATGCAGACAGTTTGGGTTTATCTATGAAGTCTATAAGCATGCAGTGAAACATTTTAATAGGAACAAAAGAAGCAAATAAAAGCAATCTGCTAAAGTTTTATTATCTTGTAGTCTGAAGTTTGATTACAGATGTTGAAAAATATACTCTGAAAAATCTTGCTAGTGATAAAGCTTAGGGTTTGTTGTAGGCCACTGCATTTAAAATATATTAAAGGCTATGAATTAATGTGCCTAAAATATATAACTACATTTACATGAACTTGTTTTCTTCCACCTTAATGACAATACTATTGACTTTGGTTTCTGTATGTAGTGTTAAACTACATGTACTAAAATATAGCTTTTCTATTATATTTTACAGTATGCATGCCTGAAAAAGATGACTTTAGCAAATGAATAAATAATAAGTTCATACATTCTAATTGTGGAAGAAAATGCATTATAGTTTAAATATTTTCATTTTACATGAAATTATTAAACTAGTAAAGTGATATACTTGTACACATAACAGTTTTACATGTGACTACTTCCTTAAGCACCATTTAACAAACCTTATTATTATTAAGTAGCTTTTATTTTAGATCTTTATATAAAGAATTGAGAGTTACTGTGTTTTTATTTTGCCTTGTCTCCCCATGGTGCTTCTTTTTATTCTCCGCAGAGCCTTCAATACACTGCTGTTTCCTGCATTTATTCCCAAACGTTGTAGCTCCTCATTTTAAGGGATTGCTGGCAGATTGTGAGGACTCCTTTTCTTTGGTTTCTAACCAAATAATCATCCGTATAGCCAAGGTGCAGAAGTCAAACTTGCCCAAGTCTGAGATTGTGCAGTGAAATGAGCTAGTGTTGCATCAGTTTAGTCAGTGAAGACTGAGCCTGTTATTCAAATGTTTTTTTTCTAAATGGGCATGAAGCATGTGTTAATATCATGTGCCCTTACTACACTCATCTGTAAGCTATTTGTTAACTTCTTTTGTCAGAGGATGACACAACACTTGTATTGTCACTATTTTCCACTAGATATTAGTCTTGTGCTGGATCCATAATTACCCCTTTTGATATGAAAATTAAAAACTGCAAGAAAGACCTGGTCAAGCTAGAGTCTTCCCTGTGTAGTACTTTAAACCTCCTGTAGTGGGGGCTCATGAGATATAAGCAAACAACCCTTTAAGGACATATCAGTGTTTCAGGAGCCATTTGGCTTCAACAGCCATGACATTTTACATTTTAAGTCTTCATGGGTACATTCAGGCCAATAATCCCAAACCCCACTAGCTGTTGACATGCTTCAGCCTTTTTCTAATCTCCTCAATGCAACATAAATGGATTGTTTAGCCAATCTTTAGAAACAGTGAACTTAAAAGCAAGTCCAATATCCATAAACATTAACATGCCTGCAAAATATCGCAAAAATAGCATCTAAACCAAAGGGTAAAAAGGTCACACAGACAAATAAATCAGTAAAAACTACAAGAAAGACCTAGCTAACTTAGTGTTTTTACCATGTAATACCTTAAACCTCCTGTAGTGGATACCATGAGATATATGCACACAACTTTTAAGGACATACCAGTGTTTTAGATACAGGACCATTTTTAAGTGGGAAATTAAATGGTCCTTCTTGAACTCTTTTGTGTTATGATCTGGGCTACAAGGGCAAGGTGAATATGTGTACATACTGCTCAACCGTCCCTGGTTTTGAATAATGTCTCTGATTTTGCCTCATATTTTTGCCCTGACCCTCATAACATTTTTGATTTTCTGGTGAATCAATGAGGGTTAAAATTAATCAATAATGCAAAACATTACAGATTTATACTTTTTTATTGTTCTGAAAATGCAGTTTGATGCAAAACCTGTTATTCTGATAACAGTAATATTTTATAATGTCCCTGATTGTGGGCCTCACCCCCCCCCCCCCATTATTTTTGGCTCTGTCCAGAATTCTTGAGCATAATTATTGGCAATTTAAAGTAACCAGTCAACTAGCATGCTTTGGGAGGTAGGAGAAAAATGGAGTACATTCCGAAAACTCACACACACGTCATAAGGACTACATGCAAAAAATCCACACAGACAGTGACCAGAAGCTAGGCATGAACATCAGACCCGCTAAGCCACCATGTTTGTGGTGCTCAACCCTTCTTTATCAACTTGCTGTGTGACTGGACCCCAATTCAGAACTAATTCTGTCAGTGCTGCCGGTGAAAATCTTACCACTTTGCAACAGACTAGTCCAAACTTTCTCTAGTGTTTTTTTGCCATTCAGATCTGAATAACATATATGAAATTTTGATAAATCGCTCGACTATTTTTCTTTAACCTATTTTTCAGTTAGTTTGATTACAAATATGCTGAAAATGCTGGTGATAGCACTAATATAGTTATATAAGAACATCACTGCAGAAGATAACCTATTTTGAATGTAAATAAATGGAATATGTTATGTTAGCAGGTAGGTGAACAAAGTGATGACTTTGCAATACATCAAAAGTACACTTACTTCTTAGCTTCATCCACTGCTTCCACCAGCCGACGAGACGTGGTAAGAAGAAGAGCAACGGTAAGTTCAGCAACAGCATCAGTCAGCACGTCCGGGGTATAACCCACTCTAATGCCTCTGTTTGAAGTGAAAGCAGTGAACAATGATTACACAGGTTACACAAACAGAAACAGAGTGAAAAACTCAGTTCTGCGTTATTCAACTTATAAGGATTTTTTTTTTTGTGCTCACTAATCATATAAACATTTGTTATTTCAAAATGTTATGAGTTTTGGTTTAAACATCATAAACTAAATGTGCACATTTCTCTTTGTGTATTATGCCTATTTTGCCTGCAAAGGGACCAGGCAGCTGGAGTTTGAGTTTGAAATGCTCCCTTTCTGTTACCAGCATATGACTTTGTGTTTCTATGCTGAGGAAAATCCTGCAGAAATGGTCTCTGCTGACAAGAAATAAATCAGTGAAGACTTCTGAAAATACCTAAAGTTTTGTCATTGTCAATTACTCACTTATGAAGTGTGTTTTGCAGTATTTTGCATTTAGTTAATTTTAACACAAATCCCAATGTGCTGTCTTTATGATTCTATATAATAAATGATGCAAGAAGTGACAATTTTTTTCAAATCTCAATCAGAATGTGACTTTATAAAGTCAGAACAAAATGTTCTTTTGGTACTTAGAAAATTCATTTTGATACGGATGTAAATAATGACCTTTATCATGTTCATGCAGTGCACTGAAAAAATGTTAATATTGTATGTTTTAGGCGAAAATTACTTTAAGCTGAAAAAAACCATAACGTTGTTTGTCAAATAAAATGCAATGCCATAATTTTGGAAGATTAAATATTTTGACCAAAATTAATAAAACTGTTCACCTTATAACTATTCTACGTAAACTTAACACATAGCGAATCTCAAAAATCTTTGTGAAAGATTAATTCATGCACCAACTTCGTCATCACATGATATAACTGGACTGTTCATTTACAATACTATGCTTTATGAAGTGGGACATCATAGGTGATATATATTGAAAGTGTATCACTAACACAGTAAAATATTCAAATCATGGTCAGGAGTTAAAATATCTGTCATACCTCATGAAGTTAGGAAAGTCTATTGAAAACCTTCTCAGTACTTCATTCAGCTTGTATTTTAGCTGTGAGGGACAGTATGTGTCTATTCTAGGTAGGAAATGACACTGATGCTCCAGATGGTATGAGAAAGTACGTGTGGGGAGAGTGCAGGGGTCATACTGGGAGGACTGATAAAGAAGAAATTATGATGAAAAATGTTACAATACTGGAACATTAGGATGCCTTCCTTGATATCAGTACATGGGCAGTTGTGGATTAGTATTGATATTGTTAGCATGAGAGCAGGTTATATCCAGCATTAGGTATGGATCACATAAATGTCAGACATAGCCCTGCAGCCTATACACTGTGTGACAAAGATGGGCAGCCAAAGTACAGCACTGTACCACTCATGTGCCAATGCACATAAGACATTGCATATGATTGGTCATGCTGGAACCTCTACCCTTTTAACCAAAGCGTACATAAAATAAAAAAAAAATTATAACATGAGACATGACATATAACTGCCCATTTTGCCTAACATCTACCTGATAACAGGTGTAATTAAAGGGAATCTAATTAGATACGCAATGACTATAAATCAGTTGTTCAGTTTTGTTAATTTTAAAAAGTTGGGGGGGGTGATAAAAGGAATCCAAGCATAGACCATGGTGGGTGGGGAATGGTATGAAAATTTAGGTAATGTAAATAGAAGTTATAGCCCAGTTCTCATCTGTTTCTCTTATCATGACATTAACTACGAAAGTAGCAGCAGTGAGAACATTTTGCAAGAAATGCTGACACAGAGAAATATAAATGAGCATGTAAACAAACACACACACACACACACATTTATATGGGTCTACTTTGATTCGTTGAATCTCATTTCATGGAAATTCATTTCACCCAGACCACTTTGCTGAAAACTCAAATTACTGAAAACTCATTTCACTGAATCTCATTTCACTGAACTGCAGTTAGTATATATGGCACTGTGTAGAGTACTGTAAGGCAAGTAAAAGGTATATGCCCTTTTCCCCACTGTAGAGTGATCCTGGAGTTGATATATATAATTGGAGGGGTGTGGGGGGCACAGCCACTTAGTTTGAGTACATATTGTTTTCTGGAGAGAGTTAGTCATTGTTTTGAGTTTTTGGTAAAATACAATATAAAACAAACAATGTGGGGCCTATGCCCTCCAAACCACCCAATATACCCATATATAATATATATATATATATATATATATATATATATATATATATATATATATATATATGTAGGAAATGGAACAGCTTGTTGTAAGTTCACCAAGGCAGATTCAGTAAATCCAGGTAGGCACCAAACGAATTCAAATAATTCCTTTATTCAGAACCACAGAATAATAACACACAACCACAGAATAATAACACACAAGCGCTTTCGCTCAGAGGAATTCTGAGCTTTATCAAGTGACACCATGCTGTTGAATCAGGTGTCTTATATACCTTGAAAATCCTAGGTTAATTAGAAAGCACTACCAATTAACATTTTAAAGAGACTGTGCACTATTCCACATGCTTAAAAATTCCTTTAAAACAAAATATATAAAAAAATATAATAGATTGCTTAAAAATAATGCATTAATGCATCTGTCACTACTAAAAATGCTGATAGCTTAAAAATAAACAAAACATTGTGCACTGTTACCATAGTGTTTAACTTTGTAATAAAATTTGCTTTGTGCAAAAAGTTGCACTTCTTTTGAAAATTGGGATGAGATGGAGTGACTTGACGTACCAACTGTTGTTCGTGTAAGTATAATATAAGGCTAATGCCTAGTATGGGTATGACTATGGTAACAGTGCACAATGTTTTGTTTATTTTTAAGCTATCAGCATTTTTAGTAGTGACAGATGCATTAATGCATTATTTTTAAGCAATCTATTATATTTTTTTATATATTTTGTTTTAAAGGAATTTTTAAGCATGTGGAATAGTGCACAGTCTCTTTAAAATGTTAATTGGTAGTGCTTTCTAATTAACCTAGGATTTTCAAGGTATATAAGACACCTGATTCAACAGCATGGTGTCACTTGATAAAGCTCAGAATTCCTCTGAGCGAAAGCGCTTGTGTGTTATTATTCTGTGGTTGTGTGTTATTATTCTGTGGTTCTGAATAAAGGAATTATTTGAATTCGTTTGGTGCCTACCTGGATTTACTGAATCTGCCTTGGTGAACTTACAACAAGCTGTTCCATTTCCTGGCTGTGTGTGCATTTACTTCCTGGTTTGGTTCTCTGCTGTTTGTTTGATATATATATATATATATATATATATATATATGTACATATATATATATATATATATATATATATATATATATATATATATATATAGTTTCACTTTACAATCCCAAAATACTGAAATATCAAAATTCAGTATCTTGAGACTGTAAAGCTGAACACTTAAAAACCCGAAACACCGAAAGCGCGAAATTCAAAATCACGACTGCCCACATAAACACTCCACACACAAACAAGTGCACATCTCCTTCCTCCTTACATTACAAATCTACAAAATGCACACAAACACAACAAAACAAACAAACGTGCGGACCCTACGTATAAGCACCCGCCCACACCCCCGCTACTTACATATACTAACTCCGAGGTTGCACTAAAAACACGAACACACAAAATCCACCAGTACACATTCTATACTCCCCTTGCACAAACACTCATCACATACGTACAAATACCACCACTCTCAACACTTACACACTCACAATCTTACCTACCTACCCTAACCCACACCTCAAAATTACAAACACACTCAAGCACACACTAAAATCCCTACCCAAAACCCCTAGTAAAACATCACTTACCTGAATCACCAGCTACAGCCGCATACCACACTGCACATAACGAACAGAGGGAATCCCATGTCACGTATGTGCGTACACAACTGCATATTCGACATTTCCGCATTCGGGATTCTGCACTTTCGCGCAAGTGCAGTTTCGACACTTTGTTCTTGAGCTACTGAATTTCGACATTTCAGTAGCTGGAGATTCTGAAGTGAAACCTTATATATATATATATATATATATATATATATATATATATATATATATATATATATATATACAGAGAGAGAGAGCTGTTGCATGGTGTCCCTGCTGTGATACTGTTTATCTGTAATCTGCATATAAAGGCCAACATATTAAACTATGACAACTTCTGAGTCACCAGGCTGACTTATGGCTAAATGAGTGCATGACACGAAACTAAATGAATATCATTCCAATATGGCACCTTGAAACTCAGTACCTCTAAACAAAGTTCTTAGCCCCAGTTGTTCAAAACTACTTACTCAAGTACATATATCATTGAAATACATACACCAAAATTAGGTGAGTTTCTACAATGACAACAATGACAAAGTAAAGACAGCATATTTACACTGGGACAATCCCCCACTGTAACCCCACATGTGTGTGTGGCGGGGTTGCCCCTACATCATTCTTACTTTATTTTTCTCATGTTGCGGACATTCTAACTCAGACAAAAAAGTTATCATTTAAACTATAAAAAAGTATTCTTTCTTTAAATGCTGCAGTCTTAGGTTCAGTACAAATAACTGCAGTATGAACCCACAAACAATGCTACAACATGTAGCTAGACGACAGTTCTACTATGAGTGGACGAACACAGATTTGTCTATTCTCAACTGCCCAAAGCTGAAACTGCTGAAAAGAACTGCATGAAAACACTGTGCTGTGCCCTCCCACCCTTAATTTGTATATTCAACTTCAGTTACACTATAAGAGGGAAATGGGGCAAACACCTGGAAACGATACTTAGAACCTATGTGATTCCATGACGGTGCTTTTCAGTCAAAATGTCAACATTGTCGGTGAATTGATTTTCAGGGAGCTGAGGCTGAAGGAATTAGTGTTGATCTAACAGTAGTGTAACTCATGCAAACTAGCACAAAGAAAATGCAACCAGCACATCATGCTCAAGCAAGCAGGAAACACGAATTAAAAAATTAAAGTGCTATACAAAACTACAAAGACAAGTCAAACTTGTAAAACTGCCAAACACAGTTCGCCAACTTTAGAATATGTATTAAGGTTGCAAAACGCACTGAAAGCAATTAAAAATGTCTATTTTTTTTAATAACAAATAGCTGTTTTTTTTCATGTGGTTGCTGCACACAAGCTCTCTTATGTCCAGCAACTAAGTCATCATACAACTCACATTGATGTCAAAACTGGCAAGAAGGGTGTTCTGTACTACTGAAAACACTGCATTCCTTGTTAACAAATAAAACTGTCCTCTTTATAGTGGCAAGATGAGAAGGCATTACAATTCTAATTAAACAAGTTTTTAAGACTTTTTTGAGACTTTTGTACTTATATGGATTGATTAATATTGTGTATAAATTAACAAACAACAGCAGACCCCACTTACTATAATTTATTGTAAGCCATATAAGATTATGATAATAAATTCCATCTGTATAAATAATTTTGCAATTCATACTGAAGGCTTAAAGACTTAACAAATAGGCAGAGGTGGAAACAGTTGACTGCAGAAGAGATAAGTGTTAACAGCAACTGTTAATTTTTCCTGAATAATGATTGGACTTAAATATGGCTTGCAACTTAAATAGGACATGCTGGAGTGACAGATTTATCTCCCAGCAACTGCCACGTCTTTGGAGCAGGCTACAAATTCATGTGAAACAGAGCAACCCTATGACACTGTTGAAGAGGAACCTGGACAAGTGGATGGGGTACTGTAAACTCCTACCAGGGATAGTGCCCACAATTCTCCTAGAAATAGGCAGTCATCACTAAATCCAATCTTAGGTATCAACTAGTACTTCTACAGTATTACATTGGGTTGAAATGGCTAGGTTTAAAATGACCTCCGGGTCGATAGACTAGTAATCTCCTATGATCCTATGATCTTATGGAGGACAGCGCTAAAAGGTAGCCTTATCTGTGTACCTTAATATATTTTTAGAGATGTGTATCTCCTGGAAGATTAAACAAAAATATACTAATATCTTTAATAATTGTGAATAGTCAAGTATTTTAATCACATCACTAATCAGCTTAGCCTTTAGGCAGTAAATTGATATCGGAATTTTAGACACTAAATAAAGAATGATAGATTCAGACTTGTAATAATTGCACTATTTTGACAGCAATTACTTCATTCCATCCAATGGCAGATAGGTGTAAATAAACCATACACTTTATATCAGTGAAAAATGAATTTACTTTATTTCTTCTTTATGAAGAGACTAAATATATCAGCTGATCTAAAGTTACAAATGAAAGGAAAGACAAGAAATAACAAACTTAGGCTAACCAATCTAAGAATAACTATATAAAGAAAATATTATCCACATTGCTTCTAAAGGTACAGGAGGGACAACTCTGCATACAGCACTGTGAATTTTATTAGATTCCTGTGTGCTTAAACAAATGCAAGGAGTATGAAAACATGAAACTGAGAGCTGTAAGCTGCATAGGTTAATGTTCTATAGTAGATAATACAATGCCACATGTGATATTGTATAACATTAATACAAGTCCATAAATGTAAGATATTAAAACAGAAGTAAAATAAATGTTGCAGACCATGTTCTTAGAATGAAAGGTTGTAAAAGTATAAAGGACTCAGGTACCTTCCACGTGGAAACAGTAGGGGGGCGGAGCCTAGATGGTCAACTGAGAGCAGTGAATTTGGAGAGCTCCATAAACTAGTATAATAATATAGGAAAATGTTATTATTTTCAAGTTTAAAATGTCAGAAATCTATAGATAAACTAGTAAACTACATAAATATCAATTTTGGTGGAGATATACAAAAATTTTCCTGCAAAGTAACTTGGAAATATATTAAGTCACTGAATATGAACAACTCAAGAAATTCTCATCCAGATGCTGCTTTGAAAAAAGAACTGCAATTGATGATATCTACCTTACAGGAACTATCTTTGAAGATGGATGGCTTTAAAAATGACTTAGAAAACCTCAAATTAAATTCTCAAAAACAGACCGATACTAACTATTACAGCAACACATTACAAAAATAACAAATATAGAGACTTCTCTAAATGATACTGAAGAGAGACACAAAGAGGAAGAATTCCAAAAATAATTTTTGCTTTAACAGAATACATGGCTGCTTAACAAAATAGATGACTTAGAAAACAGGGAAAGGAGAAACAACATAAGGATCTTTGGTCTGCCTGAAAACACTGAAGGAAAATACATTATGTCATTCTTAACAACCTGGATTCCTGAATTTTTAGACTTGAAAGAGGGACTTTCATTTGGGATTGAAAGGGCAAATAGACCACTGAGGAAACCTGTTTCTAACTCAACAAATACTCCACCTAGATCCATAGTTATAAAATTTCTTTCATTTCTGGACAAGGAACTAATATTAAAATCTGCTTGGAGAAAATCACCCTTAAAATACAATCAAAGCCTGATAAGGTTTGACAATGATTATTCTTCCAGAATACTAGAACAAAGGAAAAAAGTCTGGCCAACAATAAAACTGTTGAAACAAAACAACATTAAAGCACAGCTGGCCTTTCCAGCCAAGATAAAAATACTTGTTGCCAATGAGATGAGAACCTTTAATGATTTAGAAGAAGCTACTATATTCATCAAAAACAACAACATAGTGCCTATCCCAGAAGGAATAGAATGGATGGCCCCTACTCTTAAAAGAATAAAAGAAACAAATCATTGGACTGATGCTAGAAAGAAGAAACAAAAAACTGATTCCAAGATAGCTGTCCCAAAAAAATAACTCTTACAACTACATCTCTCAAAGTATCAACTGATATGGTACATCACTTGTCATCTGTTTTTATTTAAAAAAGGAGGGATTCTTAAACAACTGAGAAACAGTAATGATTTATTTAGAATCTTCAAAGAGTCCAATAATTATTCACAAACAAAGGTAGGTCAAGATGGGTTACAAATTACATTCTATATAAGCCAAACAAAGCAACATATAATACAAACATAGAAGTTTCTATTCCCCTACTTGAACTCAATGAATACTTATCTTGTTAATTTTTCATTGATTTTACTTATAATAATTTAAGTAATTAAGTAATTCAACAAGGTACCATTCATCAGAGTTCAGACTCAAATGTAACAAATTAACATCATATATAATAGCAGTAACAGTAGAGTGTTTTGAAAAAAAATGCTGTCATGGAGACTAATGCCTTCTTCAGGTAAAGTATGATTTAGAAATGTCATGTGTATCCTGATTAAATAATAGTAGCAAGCTCTTAGTACAAATGTCATCATTATTCTGTCTAAATATAGTTAATATCAATTATGGCAGGTATCATAGCTTTGAGTGCTGTTTGATCAATTCTGATATGGTGTGCATGGATGCAGCTGTGTTTGGCAGCTAGTGCAAATGTCATTATTATTCTGTCTAAACATAATTAATATCATTACGGCAGGTATCATAGCTTCGAGTGCTCTTTGATTAAGCCTGACATGGTGTATGTGGATGCAGTAGTGTCTGGCAGCTGTTATATGTCTCCGGGAAGCTTTGGGTTGCAGCTTGTCATCGAGGTTTACTGATGCTCATGTATTAGGAAGAGACATTTGGTGTTTTGCCTGGATCCAGGGGAAGGGGGTGGATAGAACTGTGATTTGGGATATTTTGGCAAAGAATGGTTTGTTTGTACATCTGCTGAGTGAGAGGTGAGAGGGCCAGAGGAGTGTGTTGTCTCTTCTTGTGGTGATTTGTTGGGAGTTTTTTTTTTTTTTATCTTTTTGCTCTCTGTTCTTTTCCTGGCTGCTGACTTGCTGAAAGGGAGGAAATATATGCTTGAAGTTGCAGTGAAGTGAAGCTTTGCTTCAGGTGCATCGTGTGCCTCTGATATGCAGTACACAGACACAATAACAGAAACAGATGCTCCCAGGTTGCTATGGTAATGGCGACAGAGTGATGATAATGCTTAATGGCTCTGAGGAGCCTCCGAGATGATTCTCAGCAATGATGGTTTTGGTTTTAAAAAATATATATATATAATAAAAGGCTGTTTTAAACCACATGTACACATAGTGATGGTTTCCCAACACTTCGTTTAGCTCATTAATTTGATTCTTAATAAAAAAAAAATAATAATAATAAGTGCAATTTTTTATTTAAAATGTATTTTGGTCCAAACACATTAAGAACTTACATAAGAGTGGAAGTCTGAGTTATTGGGAAAGACTAAGAGCACTTGGTCTTGTGCAGTACCCTTTGCAGTGGTCTGGGAGGAGAGCTTGCTCGGACGTGTTGGGCATATGAGGATAGCTGATTCTTCGGATGTTTAGGGTTGCTGGGAAGTGCTAGAAAGTCATCAGATTTCCTTCATGGAAATATCTGTGGGAATAGAAGGTGTGTTGAGTGGTTCACTGGCGGAGTGGCCACTGCATAGAACCAGCTGGTAAAATGGAACAGGACAAATATTGGTTTGGATATTTTAAGAACGGCCTGGAAACACACCACATGAACTAGCAAATGGTATTCTGGCAAAACTGGATGGGCATTGTTGCCCATGCTTGAAATACTGATATGTGTGTATCTAAGGATGAAAATATACTTATAACAAATATGAAGCTAGAAGAGTCTCATAACTTTAAGTCTATGGACTGTATAAACATGTTTGGAAGGAGCTAATAAGGATAAACATTACAGCTTGTGGGCTCTCAAATAACTAAGCACAGCCAAAAAAAAAAAAAAAACACACATAGTTAAGTAATGTATGATTTTAGTAAATTTATTTATTTTATTTATTTTACATTTGTTAACCAGGATAGTCCGACTGGATACATGTCCATTATCAGCAGAGGCCCGGGGAGAAAAGCTCCAAGATACTAATACACATTGAACATTTAGTAAATGCTAGTTTCAAGCAGATTACAGTCATAAGCAATACCAGCATTTAGCACATATAGTACTTATTATAAAACACTTTACAAAACATAACATTATTTTCAAAGTTAAACATGCATAACATTACATTCAGGTTTAAGACACACTGAGCAGCAGTTATACAATTGACCCTTCCTGAAATGGAGTGGTAGAAAAATGTTAGAAGTAGTTGAAGGTAAGGCACCTAAGAAATAGAGAGGTTACTAGTCTAGACATAAAATATATAATCGTCATATAAGATGAAGCAGTCTGCTGAATTTAGATATTAAAGACAGGATTTAATAACATGGGCTTGTGTATAATAACACTACTGTTTTAACTTCTCATAAATGACATACACTACATTGAACATCAATGGGAAGCATGATGAGTTTCTTATATAAGTAAATATGGATAACAAGTCATGTAATTGCTTTAACTTGAACTGTAGTTTTTGTAACCAATCTTAACCATATATAATACTTAAGTGGTTACCAAAGTAACTAATGTTTTATACATGGCATCAAACTGACAAAGTTGTTCAAGAGAAACAAATGAAGCCTGAACTTGAAATGTCACAGAATGTAACAATCATATTCTGAACAAATAGTATTAAATTGACAATAGACACTCAGTTTAATAACATGGGCTTGAGTATAATAACACTATTGTTTTAACTTGTCATAAATGACATACACTATATTGAACATCAAGGGAAGCATGATAATTTTCTCATATAGGTAAATGTGTATAACAAGTCATATAATTGCTTTAACTTGAATTGAGGTTTTGTAACACATCTTGACCATACATAATACTTAAGCTGTTACCAAGGTAATTAATGTTTTATACATGACATCAAACTGGCAATGTTTTTCAAGGGAAACAATAGAAGCCTGAACTAGGAATGTCACAGAATGTAACAATCACATTCTGAACAAATAGTATTAAATTGACAATAATCACTCAGTTTAACCTTTGCTGATTATACAAAATAGAATGTTGCCATTTAAATCTAAAAACTTTCAGTATATGCCATAAAATGGCAATTTATGAATACGGAAAGGGAACTTGTAATCATTAATCACAATAAGTGAATTTATTGTTTTTAACATATAATTTCACTCATTTTATAATAAGAAATGACAGATATGAAAATCCTTATGTGTAAGAAATGGAGGGAAGAGGGATGCACTGATAATTAAAATGCACTAACTTTCATCAATGTTTACATAAAACAAACTTGAGGCTTTAAGTAAGTTAGCAACAAAGTGATTACTTAAATGCTGGTAAACAATGAAATATAACTTCTGATATATCCAGTAAAATACATTGTATTATAAATATTAGGTCTAAATATTATTACCATCTATTTATATTAAGTAATACATTTTGAAAGGCTTCATCAATAAGGGTGAATATGTTAAATAACCGTGTGCTATAATCTTTTACTGAGGCTTTATATATGATACATCCTACTTTACTATGATTGAATTGCTTGTCATCTGTCTTTCATGTAAATATTAATTGCTTATACAATAAGTAGACATTTATATTGTATTAGAATATTGTCTAATCTACAATAGTACTATATCTGTTCAAAATAATATAAATATTGCTTATTCCTATTACAAATATTCTCCATATGATAATTCAATTTATGGAGCTCAGATTATCAAGGTATGAGTGATAATCTGATGGACTTAGGTTTATCCATCAGATTAAGAATGATTTTCATTCCATGGCTAGTGTGGATCTTAGTTTTGTTAACATTATTAATTTAAATTTGTTATTTCACAAAAACATTTTAGTATGACTGACCAAAACATTACTTTATTGGTAAACACTCAAAGTATAAAACTGATAATTTTCTTTAAAATCTCAAACATATACTTTATAGTTATCAGAGGAAAATGTTTACTAGTCACAATAAAACCAAAAATACATACTCTAAATAACTTAAGATGGATTTAACTTTATTATCTTTAAATACCAATGGCTTAAACAATCCTAGCAAGAGATCATATCTACTGAAATATTTAAAACTGAACAAAGCACAAACTGTCTTCCTTCAAGAAACTCATTTCAAAACAAATGACAATTACAAATGGAATCCTTAAGGAATATATTATATTGGCGCAATCCACTTATAAGATAAAGACAAAAGGGGTAACAATTTTATGGAAAACAAATGTGATTAACCCAGAAATCATTTATAAGTATGAAGATAAAGAAGGCCTTATGGCATTAGTAATAGTTAAATATAATAGCAGAATATGGATCCTAGCCAATCTATACTGGTTCCCAGTCATTGGATCAGGAACTGTTAAAAACACTTGGATTTCATTTCCAATAATTATAAAGGCAATGTAGTATTAGGAGGAGATTTTAACTGTATATTTGATATTTCTGAAACTACAAATAAAAGACCACTGCATACATCTGCTATATCAAAAGCTTTATACAAGTGGGTGGAATCATTTCATCTTGCAGATACATTCAAATTTAAAGAAGATAAATCTTTGTTGTTTTCTCATCAAGATCACATATTTAGTACCCAAACTAGAACAGATAAAATATTTGCTGCCCATGACTTACACTCTAAAATAATTAATTTCTCAATCACTCCCTGCCCCTTTTCAGACCACAATTCATTGATACTAAAACTTCAAAATGGGTACAAACCATTAATCTTTAACTCCAGAATTCCAGCATATATAACTAAAATTTAAGAGTTCAAACCCTGGTTATTATCTGAATTACAGTTCTTCTTAGATATTAATTACACCACAGAGATAAATAAAATAATGATATGGGACTCATTAAAAGCTTACATATATGGTAAAACCCTAACTTGGTATAAAAAAAATCAGAGAATGGGATTCTGAATTATTAGATCTACAATCCAAACTTTTGTCAGTAAAAGCTGAAAAAAACTAAATCATTTGGAGATGAAAAAGAAAGTAGAAGTATTAAACAATAAATACAACAAAATTCTAACATATAAAACTAGTTTAGCTTTAGAAAAACTAAAAATGAATACCTTGGTCACTTCTCCCAAATATCTACATAATTTATCCGCAAGAATCAAAATACAATCAAAAGCTAATAACATTAAAAGTATCTTCCATGAAAAGAAAGGGAAAAATGTCTCAGATATAGGTGACATTCTTGATGCCTATAGAAATCACTATATGGAACATTTCCAAAAAGAAAATATACATATTGATCAATTAAATCTAGATGAAAAATGTTCTAATATAAAAGAAATACCAGAAAAATTAAAACTAGATCTGAAAGCACCAATATCCTACAAAGAAATTACAGATACAATAAAAGAGGGTAAAAATAATAAAGCTCCAGGTATAGATGGCATAATTATGGAAATATATAAACTTTTTCCTTCAAAGATACTATCCTCTTCCATAAAACTCTGTTAGAAATTCAGTCACAACCTTTAATACCACCCTCTTGGAGATACTCCTTAATCACTAAAGGAAAACAACCCCTCCCAAACCTCTGTACCTCATATAGACCTATATCATTATTAAATAATGACTATAAGATATTTATGACAATATTAACTAACAGAATGAAAATACCACTATCCAAAACAATAAATAATGATCAAACTGGATTTGTATATCATAGACACACACACATGACAATATTAAAATGATAATTTCTCTTATAGATTATGTTAATAAAGAAAATAAACACTCATAATTGGCTTAGATATAGATTGATTCCCTAAATTGGGACTATCTATTCAAAATTCTGGTGTTAATTGAATTTCCTAGTTCCTTTGTTCATCTACTAAAAAATATATATGCAAATAATTTAGCGTATGTTAAGCTAGGTCCTTTCACCTCTGAATCTATACATATAACAAAGGGTACTAAACAAGGATGTCCCATGTCACTGATTCTATTTGCTTTGGCTATTGAAATATTGGCAGATTCAATATGTAACAATACAAAAATCAAAGGCGTACATTTTTATGAACAATACAATTCTAAAGTAATGCTCTTTGCTGATGACATATTATTAACATTATCCAATACAAAAGAGACATTAGAAGAATTAGATATTTTAATTGATACATTTTACAGGACTTCAGGACTCCATTTCAATAAATCAAAATAATTTTTTTTTAAATGAAAAAAATTTTAGACAAAGGGGAATCTTATTATAGGGAAACAAGAATCTACCTTAAAATATCTAGGAATTAAGTTATGCAAGGATAATAATGAATTAGTCTCAAAAAATTATAATAATATCATCAATACAATTAAAATCTCTGTGGAAAACTGGAACAAAATAATATTAACATTTGAAGATAGACTACAGTTAATAAAAATGGTTTTACTACCCAAGATTCTATATACAGCTTTGGCAATACAACTGTTACCAGAAAGGAATATACTCAAAGAAATAAACTCATGCCTAATAATATTTGTATGGTTTCCCAAAAGAAACAGAATAACTTTAATACATCATATCAGACCATGGAAACAGGGAGGATTAAACTTTCCTGATATACAAACATATATAAAAGCATCAATATCTAATACAATCTCAGATTGGATAAGTCCAAATTATTCTGCAAATTGGAAATAATTACTAACTGTAATATCAATAAATTAATTTGCTTTACAAAACAAATTTCAAATAACAGATAAAAACAATTTGCCATGGCACATATTATGTATTAGTATGCAATATAACATAACTAAGCCCACTAAAACTTGTATGATTAATTATTACATTGACTCATTTAGGAAAATTATTAATGTAAATATAGACTTAAAAATCTGGTTTGATCATTTAACACAACTCATTCATATGGCACATATTATGTATTAGTATGCAATATAACATAACTAAGCCCACTAAAACTTGTATGATTAATTATTACATTGACTCATTTAGGAAAATTATTAATGTAAATATAGACTTAAAAATCTGGTTTGATCATTTAACACCATTCATAGTTATAAAGAGCTATCCACATAAAATATACAGAGAAATAATTAATTCCTGGGAACAGAAAGGATTTGTTTGTTGGTTTCAATGTATCAAAGAACTAAAAGTTCTGGATATGCAAACAATAGAAACAACATACAAAATTCCACAACAAGATTAGCTAACTATGCAAAGCATTCTGATGTATTAGCAAAATTTATGCAGAATAATTAGTAATTTTTCATTTAAAGAAATACCTAAACTTACAAAATACCTATATGAAATCATATATAATGATTATGACATTGAAATAGTATTTCAAAATTTTACAAGTTATTGATAAATTATAAAACAGCACCCAAATCCTCATATTGGAATTATATAACAAAATGACACTCATTACAGCTAACTGAAGAAATTAAATCAAATATTTTATTATCAATAAAACATACATCCTTTACACAATACTGGAAAGTTTTTAATTGGAAATGCTTGCACAGAACATTCTTAACTCCAGATAGAATTACTAAAATTTATTTTTCTACAAAGGGAATATGTTGGAGGTGTGAGCAAATACACAATGCAGATTGGAATCACATTTTTTTCGACTGTGTTAAAATTAAGCCATTTTGGAATGGTATTAAAAACTTTTTACAAGCTTTATTTAATGAATCGTTTAACTTAACTAAAGCTCCAATATTATTAAATGTGTACAAAGGTCCTCATTTGAATGAGTCAAATATATATCTAGTATGGACAATACTTGCAATCTCAAGGAACTGTATAACAAGAAGATGGAATACAAACACAATACCTACTTTGGAAGACTTCTACAGGCTACTGAAGACCACAGCATTGTTAGAAATTAAAATTAAAGAATTAAGGATTCATCCTAAGCCATTTATTAACAATCCATGGAAAAAGTCTTATCATTGATTGACACTTTACAATAACTGAACAGATACACTCTGGTAACTGGATTGTTATACTTATAAAGTAATTGTATATACTGAGCTCTGTTATAGTGTCAGACTGATGTAAATATTGTACATTGTTATTTAAGATGTTATATACAAATACTATGGAATTTATTCAACTGTATTTGAAAAATAAAAAAATTGAGAAATATTAAACAGTGGTAGTGAGAGAAGTATGCTTTTTTGTAAAATATCTAGAATCTGAGGGATAATTTATTTTCCTACTGGGTCCCAATATATCTCACCAAATAATTTTACTGTCATTGTATCAGGAGTCAGGATATCACAGTTTTATTATTATAGTAAAAAATGTAGTCTACATCAGATTAGTATGGAGTGATTACCATTTATACTCATGTATTATGCAAGCATTTTAAGCCAAATATTTTTGTTAAACTGGGTTCCACTTAAGCACAGATCATATTATAATTAAAGTAAGGAATGCAAATACTGGTATTTTAATTTGCTGCTGTTATTCACAGCCACACAATCCCACTGCAGTCACTGTAAATATAAAATGAAGAACAGATAAAACAATAACTGCATCATTCCTGTGGGTAGTGTATATTTTATAGTGCTTTTCCTGTCTCCAGTTCTGTAGAGATAGCATTCAACAAGCCAGTGTCCAAATATGCTAATGAATTATTTTTGGTACCCATCTTTTCACCATTGATAAGGTCCCCTTATTCCTCGTCATCCCTGGCTGAATCCTAATGTGGGTAGACCTCATTGTTCAGGGAGAGAATGATCTTGGAGGTCTGTGAACCTTAAGACTACCAGTGTTCCTTTAAGATGGATGAAAGCTGGGAGCTGGCTTCATGTTATCATGACTGCATCTAGGGTTGAGGATTTTTAGGCATGCATGGAAAGGGGAAACCTTAACTTGCCAGAGTGAATATATTCATTGCAGACATCAATACCCACAGCATCAACCTGTTCTCACTTTCAGCTATTGAATGAATGAATGAGTGAATGAATGAATTAATTAATTAAGATCTGCCTTCAGCCAAAAAACATGCTACAGAATTCATTGGGTTGCACTTTCGCTGTAAGCATACCACCAGTCCCTTCATCCAGGATCGGTGAGCTAACATAAACCACTTACTCCCACTCCCTAATCTGGCTCCTCCAGTAACCTGTGTTTGATTAGTGGCTTGGTTACTGACTCCTCCGATTACAGAGGTCACATGACTCTATTCCTCTATGACACAGAGCCAGGAATACATTATTTTTAAGCCGACAATGTGTGTGCATGTTTGATAAGCCAGATTTAGTTTCAAATTGAAATGAAACTATTTCCAAGTAGACAGCATACTGAAACAAAGTAAAATGAAAACAACAAAACACAGAAGACTGAACCACAATTACAGAATAATCAGATTCTGAAGAAGTCTCATGAAATATATAGAGATGAAAGCACTTAAAATATGTTTTAAGGCTTGTTATCCTGTGTGGGTGATTCAGAGTTCTCTTTTGATTTAGTTTCAGTTTTAACACTTTTACTGCATTTTCTCTAAAAGCATTTACATAGTACAAGTTACTTTTTACATTATGTATATTCTATACATTTTACATGATAAAAGATTTACAATAACATTTTTATGAAAAACAAATTGCAACAAATAATTACACTTACTTTAGCTTAATGCCATGTGTCTACTCCCTCCCTTTTTACTGACCTGTTGTTTTTTGAGATTATGTGTGACTGACTGCAGGAACAGTGTGGGACTATGGCATTGCGAGATGATGATGGCATTATCTGGTTCCTTTTTATATCAGGAGCCATGAGATAGAAATGTCTGTGGCAATAGTGATGGCACTCGTTATCAGGGTCCTATGCACATTGATGACACCTTATATCAGGTGCAGTTTACATGTGGTACATTGTCTAGAATTATGGAAGTTGCACACCAGCATTTTCTGATACAGTCTATTAATTTAATAATAGAGTGCCTGTTGGAGGCTTCTTCTATACAGATACCTTTGCTGAAAGTCATGACAAAAACTCAATTAAAAATACACACAAAAAGTACAGTTTTGTACCTACCATAAATGTAGATGTTCGAGTGTATACCCTGCTGCAGTCATCACACTTGGGTTATCCTGCCATCAGGCGGTCCCGCAGTTGGCCCGAATTCCAAAGTCTTGGTCCGGCGTCGGTTGCTGTTGCTTCTTCCCTGATGTCAGTGCGCCAGGGGTATATAAGAGGCATCCAACGCCATTTTCTTCAGTTTTTCTTGCCCCAGATGTCAGGTGCCCCCCCCAAAAGGTGGTCAGTAGATAGTTTAGCACAAACAAAACATTCCTCCAGCTATAAGCAAATACACCACAAAGGTTATATCAGATTTTAAGGTATTGAAAGGCTTTAGTTAGGTCAGAGGGGATGGAGGGAGGGTAACCTGGACTGCAGCAGGGTATACACTCGAAAATCTACATTTATGGTAGGTACAAAACTGTACTATGTTCATCGTGTTACCCTGCTGCAGTCATCACACTTGAGTAGACTCCCAAAACTAAGGATGGGAGGTGGAGTCAAACAGGGTTAGAGGAGGCTAGAAGGCCCTGCAAAACTGCAGTAGCGAAGCCAGCTCTAGTCTTAGAGTAAAGAGGTAAGTGATAGTGTTTGGTGAAGGTGTGTACTGAACTCCAAGTTGCAGCTTCCAGAATATCCTTGGTTGGCACCCCCCTGAGGAAGGCTGTAGATATAGCTGCTACCCTGGTACAGTGGGGCCTTATGCTAGCAGGAACTGGTTTTCCATGGTGGGTGTAGCAAAAACGTATGCAATGTCCTATCCATTTGGAAATGGTCTGTTTTGAGATAGCCTTTCCTTGTGATGCTGCAGCATAGGATACAAAAAGCTGGTCAGATTTTCTGAAAACCTTAGTTTTATCCAAGTAGTAATGTAGCTGCCTGTGAATGTCCAAGGAATGCAGGAGTCTTTCTCCTTTGTTCTGTGGATTTGGAAAGAAGGTGGGTAAATGGATGGTTTGATTTAGAGCCACACTGGATACCACCTTAGGCATAAAGGAGGGGTTAGTTCATAGAGAAACTCTGTCTTGATGAAAAATGAGAAAAGACTCTACCGCCATTAGTGCTTGAAGCTCTGAGACTCTTCTGGCTGAAGTAATTGCTAGCAGCAGGGCAGTCTTCCATGGTATAAACTTTAAGTCATCTGAGAAAGCTGGTTCAAAAGGAGGTAGCGTAAGTTTTTCCAGAACAAAACTGAGGTCCCAAGTTGGTGTTGGTGCTCTCCTGGGAGGCCTAATGTTTTTGGCCCCTCTGAGAAACTGCCTTAGAAGTGGATGTGAAAATAAGAGAGGATCCGTGTTGTAGTGAGCTGAAATAGCTGAGGCATGGATTTTAATAGATAAAAAAGAAAGCCCTTTGTGTAACATCTCAGTTAAATATTGTAGAATGTAAGGTATGTCAGGCTGAAGGGTATTTTGGCCTTTAGCTTGGTTCCAGGCGCAAAACCTTTTCCATTTGTCTGAGTAGGCTTTCCTGGTGCTGGGCCTCCTGGCTTCCAGAATAACATCTATAACAGCTTGTGAAAGAGGAGCTGGCTGGTTGCTTAGGTGATTTGCCATGCAGCCAAATTTAAGGTTTTGAGCTGGCTGTATAGAATCTGACTGTCTTGCTGTGTGAGCAGATGAGTAATTTGTGGTAAAATCCATGGCGGGCCCTGAGCCATATTCCTTAATAGTGGGTACCAGTGCTGGCATGGCACATCTGGGGCAATGAGTATCATTTGGGGTCTCTCCATCCTGACTTTCAGCAGCACCTTTGTGAGAAGGGGCAATGGAGGAAAGGCATAAACTGTCAGCATTTTCCAACTGAATGAGAGTGCATCCACTTTCCAAGCTTGATGGTGAAATGTCCTTGTACAAAATTTTGTTAGCTGATAGTTTTGGGGGCTGGCAAACAGGTCTATGTCTGGGTGTCCCCATTTTTGAGTTGTCATTGCAAATACTTGTGGATCCAGTTTCCACTCGTGGGGATCCATGATGTTTCTGCTTAGGTCATCTGCCAATGTGTACTTTTTTCCTGGCAGGAATTGAGCTTGTAATTGAACTTGGTAAGCCAGTGCTGTGTTCCACAAGGTCATTGCTTGCCTGCATAGAGGGTAGGAGTGTGTACTCCTTTGTTTGTTTATGTACCACATTACTGTGGTGTTGTCTGTCCTTATTGTAAGCTGTCCTGGATGTAAGAGGTCCTTGAAGGCTGTCAGGGCATTCTGTACAGCTAGCATTTCTTTTTGATTGATGTGCAGATTCCTTTGATCTGCAGTCCATATGCCTTGAATGCACCATCCTGCCATGTGTGCCTTCCAGACGTAGTCCGATGCATCTGTTGTTATAGCTTGCCTGGCTGGGGGTAAGGTGAAAGGCTGACCCTTGTTGAGGTGACATGCCTGTGACCACCACAGAAACTCCTGTTGAAGGCAGAGAATGAGAGGTATCATTGTTTCCAAGCTGTGGCTGTGTTGAGTCCATACGCTTTTTAGGTACCATTGTAATTTCCTCATATGCAGGTTTGCAAATGGTATTAGTAGTATGCAAGATGCTATGAAGCCCAAGGCCTGAAGAATTTTTCTTGCAGGGAGTTGGGTCTTTGTTGCCATTGTTTTGAAGTATTGAGTTAGTTGTAGTTGCTTGTCTGGCGTCAGATAAGCCATCTGGGCCATTGTATTCAAGCTGGCACCCAGGAATGTCATATTTTGTGAGGGCACTAGTTTTGATTTCTTTTCATTTACTGTGTACCCTAGGCAACGTAGAAGGTGTTTTACAAAAGCCAGATGTTGTAAGAGAATGTCCTTGCTTTCTGCTTGGATGAGGCAGTCGTCCAGGTATGGGTATATTTGAATTCCTCTTTGTCTGCAGTATGCAAGTACTGGTGCCAGGCATTTTGTGAAGACCCTGGGCGCAGTAGATAAGCCAAAGGGCAGTGCAGAGAATTGGTAATGGGTTGAACCTGCAATGAAATGGAGGTATCTTCTGCAATTTTGTCTGATAGGGACATGCAGGTATGCCTCCTTGAGGTCCAATGTTACTAGCCAAGCTTTCTTGCCCAACATGGGAAGAAGCTGCTGTAGTGTTAGCATCTTGAATTTGGGTACTTGCAAGAAGGTGTTTAGAATTGAAAGGTCCAGAATGGGTCTCCAAGCATTGTCCTTTCTGGGGACTAGAAAGAGCATTGAGTAAAATCCTTGGCCTTGCTCCTGTGTAGGTACCAGTTGAATGGCTCTCATGTCCATGAGAGCTGCAATTTGTTTTTGTGCCTCTGCCCATTGATTTTGTGGCAGGTTTGGCATTCCTTTTACCCTTGGCAAGGTGTGGAAATGGAATCTGTATCCTTGTGAGATAATGTCTAGGACCCATTTGTCCTTTGTGACGATGCGCCAGTTGTCTGCAAAAAGTGCTAATTTTCCTCCCAAGGGAGCTGCCAAGAGAGTTTTGCTTGGCAGTTTGAGGTTTAAGTCATTGTGTTTGCCTTCTAGTAGTTTGGGACATGTTTTCACCTCCCTTCTGTGTTGCAGTGCCCCATTGTCGAGGTTTGTAAGGGATTTGTGCTTGTCCTCTGCCCCTTGGGCACCTGTATTTACCCCTCTGTGGTCTGTCAGAAGGTGGAAAGGACCAATTTTTTGTTGGCCAATTTCTGCTGAAGCGTGGGGGCTGTACTTGTAAGAAATCTTTGACCGTCTGCATAGATTTTGCCTTATCCTCCATTTTCTTTAAAACCTCTTCTGCTTTAACCCCAAATAAGGCATCCTGCTGTAAGGGTGCATCTAGTAACTTTGCTTTAACATGATCAGGCAGAGTTTGTTCCTTTAACCAAGCATGTCTACGGATAACAGACCCAGTAACAGCTACTCTACAGGAAGCTTCCAAGGAATCAAATCCACATTGTAAAGTATGTTTGCCCACCTGTTCAGCTGCATGCAACAGATCCTGCATTTCCTTGAACTCAGACTGTTGAGGGAGTGTGCTCATCTTTTGTTTTATTTGAGACATTAGGAATTGCTGGTATTTAAGCATGTGAAATTGACAATTTAGTGCTCTCATAGCTAGAGTAGCTGAGGTGTAAACTTTCTTCCCCCACCTATCTAGTGCTCTGGAGTCCCTTTCAGAGGGTACAGGATTTTTAGCCATAGAAGCCTTAGCCCCTTTGGGACCCTGGGAGATTGTCTCTGGATCAGCAACAGGGCTTTTGTAAAGGAATTTGTGTGAGTCAGGCACTCTATAGTATCTATCTGGTTTGACTGGAGCAGGAGGCAGAAAATCTGGATTTAGACTAGATACTAAGTAAACATCATCCACAATGTCTAAAACTGGGGGGATAGCAAGTGGTCTGTGCTGGGGGAGCAAAAGAAACTCTCTGAGCCTTTTCTTTGAGTCAGAGTAGTCCTGACCTTCCCAGTGGAAATGTTCCCTCATGGTATGTAAGGTTTCCCCAAAGGAATAGTCTTCAGGGGGAGAAGCTGAGGGAATGGAATCTTCAGCATCAGAATCTTCATAAGGGGGAAAGGAGTAATCCTGCTCCTCAGAGGAGCCTGAGGAAATAGACACTTGATCAGAGGAGGCATAATCCTCCTCTTGTCTAGGCCTTTTGTCGGGGGGGGGGGTTGGAAACCCCTGATTAAAGAAATCAAATCTTCAGCCATTTTAAGCATCTGTTTCTTAGGCATGGGGCCTTGAACTGGAGACTGAAGTGCAGTCTTTTTTGGTTTTAGAGGAGTCTTAAGCTTAGCATAAGATTTTATGGTGAGAGTAGTCGGTCTGAAGACACCTTCTAAAACCGAAGGTGTTTCTACAGCACCGGCTTCTTCTTCTGCAATGTCGTCGGTAGGGCCTAAAGAAAATGGCTGTGTCGGCCTAGAACTCTCTGCCAGAGAATCCAAAGCGGTCTGGGGTTCCAATTCTGCAGTAGCCAGGGACTGTGTAGGCACCTCACTGAAAACCGGAGAACCGGCGACTGGCCCAGCTGAGGCCTCGGAGTCTGGCTTGGATCTAGGCTGCCTGTCTTTATCTTTGCGTTTTTTATGCACGCCGGTAGTCGGTTGCTCTGATGGCATAGTGTCATTAAATTTCCTACCGCAGTAGTGTTGTGCGAAATCAAAGTGTCACTTTATAGTTCGCTTATTGAACCTAGCACAAAACCAACAACCAGTAACGTCATGGTCTGGGCCTAGGCAAGGTATACAATAAGAATGAAAGTCCTTATGAGGTATTTGCTTCCCACAAGAAATGCAATTGTTAACTTTTTCTGACATCGGACTGAGGCAAGAAAAGGTTCCCCAACAGGGTACTTAGCTTTGAAGACTTCGGACTGAAACTCGATTCGAAAATCTCAGGTGTCGGCCGACCGGCACTTGCGAACTGCTTCTGCTTCGGGCACCGTGGGCAAGAAAGACTGAAGAAAATGGCGTTGGATGCCTCTTATATACCTCTGGCGCACTGACGTCAGGGAAGAAGCGACAGCAACCGACGCCGGACCAAGACTTTGGAATTCGGGCCGACTGCGGGACCACCTGATGGCAGGATAACCCAAGTGTGATGACTGCAGCAGGGTAACACGATGAACATCTTTTGTTACAGCAGTTATGGGTGGTGGATACCAGTTTGGTCATGCAAAATTCCTAGTCTATGGGGGATTATTTTTGTAAATGTAAATTGATACGTGACCTTATAATTATGTTGTTCTCTACTGTGCACACATTATAACCCTTTTATATGATATGTGTGTATTTTTTATTTCATTGCATCATATTAATGTGTTTGTTTTTACTCACAGACAAAATGCTTACCACTTCTGGGACTTATTTTTTAACTTTCTGTAAACTTTTCTGCTGTTGTTAACCTGGGTAGTGGGTCCTTTTTGGATAAGTCCACTTTCTCTGTAAACAAACAAATGAACAAATAACTGAGGTCTGTTTGCAAACTAGAACCTCTGAGGGACATGACTATTAGCTCAGTCAACAAGTAAGTGGTTTCCAGGGTGGGGAAGTGGAATCCACTGCTTTGAAAGTTTGACACCATTCAGCTGGTAATTTCATGGGAGGGGGTTGTACTTTATGTTATGACTGCAGAGGTGGAAATGTACTCACATGTCTGCTGTTATTATGAGCTTTCACACATATTTGCTTACTTTAGTTTTATGATTTCTGCACAGGTTTAGAGAACAGACTTAAGACCTCTAATTTTGGCTTCATGCTAGAATTAACATTTTGCTATTGACATTATCTTACTATAAATAGACAAGGATGATTTTAATAGATATTAATGCAGTGTAATAATCCAGTTCAAATTTCAGGCTCCATGAGCCAACAGTTCACGGCTACATTCAAATACTGTTTTGTGCATGAACAAAGCCCCACAATCCCATCAAGGGACTTTACACTCTATGCACCCTTAACTAATATAATCTACCTTAATGGCAGTGCACTTTTACGAAAAGCATTTCTTTGAAGAACATAGTTCAAAAATAGTGCATTTTTAAACTCACCAACATCTAAAAATGTATCTGTTGCACTCATTTTATACCAAAAATTACAAAGCATAATATTATGATCCATGGTTTCGTGAGTTGAATTGTTACATCCAAAAGCCTATATTCCAAGGTCTGAGCCCATCAGCCACCATCTGTCAGCCATGTGACTCTGAGTAAGCCATTTACCCAAACAGTGCTTCTGAGTTACCCCTGAAAAGAGCCTAGTGTCTAGTGGGCTTGCTCAGTCAACCAATAAATAAGAATATCTCCTTTTGGTGTGCCACAGCAGGATGTGGATGCATCAGCTAGTCTGGGAGACTGGATGGTTTACTTATGATCCCATTTCAGGCTAGTTTCTTGCATGCAGTATTCCCATGCAGGCTGTTAGGCATACATGCTGTCACTCCTAACAACATAAATAAGACCAGGATCTTGCCAGGTAGTTGTGATTGCAGCAGCAGAAGTCTCTTGGCCCCCACCATGCTGCTGAGTTCCTCCAGTAGTTCTCACTCCCTCTCCCCACAGATGAGGCTGTTAAACTACAACAGTGCAACCCACCAGCCTAAGGCTGTTAAACTGCAACAGTGCAACCCACCAGCCTGAGCCAGTTAAACTGCAACAGTGCAGCCCACCAAAATGAGCCTGTTAAACTGCAACAGTGCAACTCAGCAGCCTGAGGCTGTTAAACTGCAACAGTGCAACCTACCAGCCTGAGCCTGTTAAACTGCAACAGTCCAACCCACCAGCCTGAGACTGTTAAATTGCAACAGTGCAACTCACCAGCCTGAGGCTGTTAAACTGCAACAGTGCAACCCACCAGCCTGAGCCTGTTAACCTGCAGCAGTGCAACCCACCAGCTTGAGGCTGTTAAACTGCAACTGTGTAACCCACTAGCCACATTTTAGACTCTAGCAATTGTCAGATGTGTTTTCTTGCACCATAATTCAGTTCAAACCCTAGGCCACATGGACAGTTATGAACTGGTCATTTTCCAATATTGGCTGTTTTTTAACATTAAAAATCAGACTTCCTTAAAGAACATAAACTACTGCAATTTTATGGTAACTTTGTATAATTATCAGTATTTTTTTGCATTTTGCAATATGTTATCATATTTTTTCAGATGTCTGTCCCCAACATAATTGATTTAAGGATGTTCATTTCTTCTGCTTAGAAATTTGCAAACAGATGGCTTGTACAAAGTTAAAGTACGGTAGTGGATCTACAAATTTACAAAATAGGGGATACCTCTGCACTCCAAGCAGCAGAGTTTTGACATTTAATAGGAAGAATCAGATGCAAAAATATAGTAAAAGATATTCAAACAGAAATGTTCATTTTTCACACATTTTTAAAACTTGCAACTTCTTTTTTCCCTTCTTTATTAAATTCTAGAGACAGTATTCAGAAAATCATGCACTCTGAAGCAAGGCTTGTACTATGTAGAAAGGTGTGCAAAAGCCTTTGCAATTTATAAAACCCAGTGTGTAATAGAACAAGACTGAGTGTACACTCATGTACCAATTGTACCCCAAGCACAAGTCCTTATGGAAAGTACCCCCCCCCTTTGTATGCAATGCACAAATAGTAAAACACCATTACATTGACTGGTCCAGCCAGTGCAAACTGTGGGAGCCCTAGTGGTGTACAAATGCCTGTTGTAACATTTCTGCACACAACAGTCTCCTTTCCTAACTAGTATATTACTCAGCAGACAGTACTGAGTAACATATCTGCACTGTCAAACTCTTAAAACCTTCATTGCATGGTAAGATTATCCCTTTTGGCAATGGTTTCAACTATAGTGCAGGCAAACCTGCTACCACCCACTGTTCCACCCACATACTGTGATATTGGCAAGCTTCTACCAATGGGAGTTAGCAGAGCTCCAGATCCCCTCTTTAACCTAATATTGTAATAAACTGTGGTCCGCTGTCATACCATGGGGTGTCTGAATGATAACAGGGGGCTTTGGGGATTAGTATAATGATTAAAATGTTTATCTCATAGACACAAGGTGCAGAGTTTGATTCCCACCTTTGAAAGGTAACATGGCTGATGAGGGCAGTTAGCTTAATACTTATAAGCAGACAAGCAAACCAAGAGTCCTGTGCCAATGCCAAAGTCCTGCCAAACACCAACAGCTTAATCCAAAAAATAGAAAGAAAGTTAGGCAGGACACTGCTATGAAACGTAGTTCTTTTATTAAAACACAAATATCCAAGGTTAGCGCTTTCGGGATAAAAACCCTTCATCAGACACAATAAAAACTCTACAAACATTATTTAAAATATCCACCAGCCAATGAGCTACTAGTAAACTACCCGCCTTTTTTGTAGTGCGGGTTTTAAAGGGACAATGTCATTAAGACCAGGGCTCCTATGAGCCATCAATTGTAAAATCCAGCGTGATTCCAGAGATTCTGTAATTAATTTTACATCACCACCTCTGTTATTCATTGTCACATTGGTTATGGCCTTAAAAAGAAAAGTATGAGTGGGATTTAACTCAATGTGCCTATATAGTGCATTATGCCTGTCCTTGTTCCTAATATTGGACAGGTGCTGTAGGACCCTTACCTTGAGCATATTATTCGTCTTTCCTACATAAAATCCCATACATTGTGTACACTCAGCTAAATACACCAAGTTTGCTGTCCTACACGTAGCTCTAGCTTTAAAACTGAAAATTTGCCCACTATTGGGATGAGTAAAAGTTGTAACTTTATTGATATGTGGACAAGCTTTGCAAATCCCACAGGGTATGGTACCTATATTTATTTTGAATGGTCTTTCTATAGTTAATTCTCTTTCCTTACATAAAATATCCTTAAGGTTCCTATTACACCTATAACCAAAGGTAGGGCGTGTACCTATAATCTCCCTCAACCTAGTGTCACTTCTTAAGATGTTCCACATATCAATAAAGTTACAACTTTTACTCATCCCAATAGTGGGCAAATTTTCAGTTTTAAAGCTAGAGCTACGTGTAGGACAGCAAACTTGGTGTATTTAGCTGAGTGTACACAATGTATGGGATTTTATGTAGGAAAGACGAATAATATGCTCAAGGTAAGGGTCTTACAGCACCTGTCCAATATTAGGAACAAGGACAGGCATAATGCACTATATAGGCACATTGAGTTAAATCCCACTCATACTTTTCTTTTTAAGGCCATAACCAATGTGACAATGAATAACAGAGGTGGCGATATAAAATTAATTACAGAATCTCTGGAATCACGCTGGATTTTACAATTGATGGCTCATAGGAGCCCTGGTCTTAATGACATTGTCCCTTTAAAACCCGCACTACAAAAAAGGCGGGTAGTTTACTAGTAGCTCATTGGCTGGTGGATATTTTAAATAATGTTTGTAGAGTTTTTACTGTGTCTGATGAAGGGTTTTTATCCCGAAAGCGCTAACCTTGGATATTTGTGTTTTAATAAAAGAACTACGTTTCATAGCAGTGTCCTGCCTAACTTTCTTTCTATTTTTTGGATTAAGCTGTTGGTGTTTGGCAGGACTTTGGCATTGGCACAGGACTCTTGGTTTGCTTGTTACTTGTTTTTGGTCCAATTTGTGCTATGCATGCTATATTGAACAAAGCTGCTTCTATACCATCGGATGGTGGTTGTTCAACAAAGAGATTAGAGGAGAACAGTAATTTGCTGCATAATATGGACTTCCTTACACAAGGTAATCCCTTATTGAATTTGGGCTTTAAAGTGAGCAGCATTGTATCGGAGGGCAGCTGTATACCAGCAGCCACAGACAAGAACTTTGATGACTGTACCAGAGATTTGAGTTTTAAAACGAGCAGGCTACAAAAATTAAAGTGGCAGACTTTCCATTTCGAAGCCTGCAAGCAATATGGAATAATACCCCGAGGTATGAGAATATTGTGCATGCCTGCACAAGGAGACCGATATCCGGAACTGTTAGCACAATGGCAGTCACTTAATCTACTCACCAGCTTTAAATATATGGACATTTTAAATACGTTTTTTGCACCAGAAATTAATAAACTTGAGAAAGAGGTTGATACTCTGCGCCGTAAGCTGGAAGAGGAATATTGTGAGCCCTTCCATCTCAAGCGTTTAACACAGCTATACCAAACGCTAGCTGATAGTAATGAAAAGCTACGCTTGCATAAATTGAATAAATTGCGAAGGGACTTTGACGATTTCTCAAAGGGCAACATCTTCGTATGGCCCAGGTACAAGGGTTCATTTCCATCTGGAAATGAACTAGGTGACACCAAGAGAATGAGCCGACGTCAACAGGAAGTGCGTACATCGAGGCAACACACAGAGGAACCAACGGAAGTAACAGCAACTGTTGTACAAACTCCACAGCATGGTTTGAACAATTTGGGACTTATAGCGACAGCAGGAGCCAATACAGAGAGTATTGATATCGAGAATGCGATAGATGAATGACAGGTAGAGCAGAGGATTTGCCCTGCTCTCCCAGATATGGTAAATTCAGCATCTATATCAGAAGATGTTATTCCTTCTTCTGATTTTGCCTCTTGCGATATAGTGGCTTTGGAACAAGGAGCACGTCCCAAAGCCACGAGGGAGCCACAGCATTTTTTGGGTGTTCTTCCAGCACCTGTCAAGAAACGAGGTGCGTGAAAGAGATCATTGAGCGAGGGAAGGGACGCCACCAAGAAGAGGAGAACTATGGATTGACTATTTCTGATACTCCTGGTATCGTATTTAATCTTTCATCTCATAATTTAACTAAAGAGGAGTTATATGTGCTCGAAAAGGGTTTGACTTTTGTTCCAGGACAGAATAGTAATTTTCAAGACATAATTTTAGATCTAATGATGTATTGTAGAGACTTAGCCCTTAAATGTGTATTTGGTAATACTAATTTTAATAGAGATGTTTTGAAACGGCCTAGCTGCTATACTCCACCCTTTTCCCCAGCCATGAGCCTTTTTATTAGTAGTTGCGAAAATGACTTGCAGGAATACTTTAAGAACAAAGAGACAAGTAGATTTTATAATTTATCTCGTTTACAACAAAAAGCATTAAGGGATTTGAGTAACAATCAGAGTTTAGTAATAAAAAATGCTGATAAAGGTGGTGCCATAGTGGTGCTAGATGTATCTTTTTACAATACTAAGATTGAGCATTTATTGTCAGATAGGACTACATATATACCAATTAACCCAGTAACTGTAAAGAGGGTAATAGATAATGTGCACACCAGCTTAAAACAGTTATGCTTTGAAATGAGTATTAATGAAGATTTGTTAAAATTTTTGTTGATAGAGAAAGCAGTAACTCCAGTGTTCAAAGCTTTACCAAAGATTCACAAATCACTGTCAGACCCTCCCCTACGCCCGATTGTTTCTGGCAGGGGATGGGTGACAGAAAACATATCCATCTGGCTTGAACACACCCTAAACCCTTTTGTTAATAGGATGCCAAACATTTTAAAGGATACAGCTAACTTTTTACAAGTAGTAAGTGAATTTAATCAATGTTTACCTAAGGACAACCTGTTACTTGTTACTTTGGATGTTCAAAATTTATTTACTGTGATCAGTAATGAGTATGGCATACGTGCTGTGGGGGAGGTATTACATGACTTGGGGGAAGAAGTTACAAAAATTTCTCTAATCAAAAATATGTTGACCCTAGTTTTAGAGAACAATGTCTTCACTGGAGCCAAACAGGTTTATAGACAAGCACAGGGGGTGGCCATGGGCACCCCCTGTGCTAACACATATACTAACCTGGTTCTTTCTTTTTGGGAGAGGGACACCATCCTTCATAACCAATACTGGATGCAACACATAGGGGCGTATATGCGTTTTGTAGATGATGTGTTTGTTTTTTGGAAGGGTGATATTTCCTCTCTGGAAAGTTTTGTGGAATATTTACACTCCACGACTAACTTTTCTTAGATTTACCCTCAAGTACTCTGATATTCAAATGGACTTTTTAGATGTTTGCATTACTAGGACCAAAGAGGGCTTAGTATCCAGCATCTATAGAAAGGAATGTTGGAAGAACAGCATGCTAAGTTTTGATAGCATGCACCCTCGATACATGTTTGCGAACATAGTTCAGGGACAGGTATGCAGGGCATCAAGGATATGTCTTGATGATACCCAATTTGAAAAGGAGGTTGATGGCTTGAAGCGTTGTTTTTGGATAGGGGCTACAATGAACATTTGGTTGACAAGACAGTGAATAATAGTAAACCAAGAAGGGTGGACAGATATAAACCTTGGCTCAGATGTACACAGAGTGAAATGAATGTTCCTAAGGCACCTAATATTAATGTACAATGTCCGAAGATCTATTTCACATATAGTGGTAATATAGGTGATATTAGGGAAATTGTACATAAAAATTGGAACATCTTAAGAAGTGACACTAGGTTGAGGGAGATTATAGGTACACGCCCTACCTTTGGTTATAGGCGTAATAGGAACCTTAAGGATATTTTATGTAAGGAAAGAGAATTCACTATAGAAAGATCATTTAAAACAAATATAGGTACCATACCCTGTGGGATTTGCAAAGCTTGTCCACATATCAATAAAGTTACAACTTTTACTCATCCCAATAGTGGGCAAATTTTCAGTTTTAAAGCTAGAGCTACGTGTAGGACAGCAAACTTGGTGTATTTAGCTGAGTGTACACAATGTATGGGATTTTATGTAGGAAAGACGAATAATATGCTCAAGGTAAGGGTCTTACAGCACCTGTCCAATATTAGGAACAAGGACAGGCATAATGCACTATATAGGCACATTGAGTTAAATCCCACTCATACTTTTCTTTTTAAGGCCATAACCAATGTGACAATGAATAACAGAGGTGGCAATGTAAAATTAATTACAGAATCTCTGGAATCACGCTGGATTTTACAATTGATGGCTCATAGGAGCCCTGGTCTTAATGACATTGTCCCTTTAAAACCCGCACTACAAAAAAGGCGGGTAGTTTACTAGTAGCTCATCGGCTGATGGATATTTTAAATAATGTTTGTAGAGTTTTTACTGTGTCTGATGAAGGGTTTTTATCCCGAAAGCGCTAACCTTGGATATTTGTGTTTTAATAAAAGAACTACGTTTCATACTTATAAGCAGAGAAATATATTCCTGTATCTGAGTAAATGCTCAGTCTTCACCTCAAAGCTTCAGCAACACAGAAAAAACAAGAGAACGAACTGACCACGACTGAATAATGTAGAAAAGAACTTTTAATGCATAAAAGTAAGCGCTTTTATGATCCCAACAACTGATCGCTTCATCAGACTACTTTGCAACAAGCAGCATCTTCAAATTTAAACAGTAAAACAACCAATAACTATAAAACATTTAATTCAACTGATTCAACAACTGAATGAAATTTTTATAGTTATTGGTTGTTTTACTGTTTAAATTTGAAGATGCTGCTTGTTGCAAACTAGTCTGATGAAGCAATCAGTTGGGATCGTGAAAGCGCTTACTTCTATGCATTAAAAGTTCTTTTCTACATTATTCAGTCGTGGTCAGTTCGTTCTCAGCTTAATAATTATCTTTGAACCTAATGACTGTGATTTGTTTATGACATAATAGTGGACCAATGAACAGTGGAAAACGAAACTTGTAGAAGTACAATTTATTTTACAAAGTAGCCGGTTTTCTAGCTTCATAAGACATAATGTATGTGTACAGGCTGCCTCACCTCACTGAATTGTGCAGTGTTATTATGTACCACCTCTGTGCATCCCAATCACAGAAGGGCCTAATACACATAAATACACTATGTGCTCCTATCTGCCACTCCCAAAATGGGAATGGAACTGTACAACACCAGGAAATAGCAGTAATGTAGCTAGATTTGGGTATAGGGGCAGCCACCTTGGACACAAAGTGTTAGGGGGCACAATGGACCAAACCTGACTGTTTTTCAGTGCATACCAGCATTTGGAAATAAATACTGGTATTGCATTTGTGATTAAACTAAAGATCTGTATGTGCCCAATGTGTAGTATAAATGTAGCAAACAGTCTGTTACTGTTTAAAATGAGAAAAGAGCTTTTTTTCTTTGGAGAGTGCCAGGCTGGACTAGAGCACAAGGTGCATAAATAGCTAGTTACACCTCTGGGAAATACCATAATTCATTTCTGCTATATCTGCGAATCATGGCAGTCCCCACTGTTGTACTGAACATAGTGTGCAGGTTGCATTTATGCACATGTGTACTATGTTCCCGAATAACAGGGCCTATTTAAATTAGATGTGGTTTACACACGTAAAATGCTAAACTAAAATTAGATAGCTGGAATAGCAACACAGTGTTCCATACTGTTTCAGAATTTCATCTATAACATCAATGAATAAAACAATGATGTTCCAATGGTTTCTTAGACAGTGGTTTTAGAAGTAGAGGAATACATGCTCTTAGTACAAGTCATCAAGATACACCTAGAAGAAGTAGAACCAATTTGCTAAGCACAACTGGTCAGGAATCCAACCAGATAAAAAATTAAATGTAAGCATTTTGTTTTTCTGTACCAACCATATGAAGGGCAACCCCACCTTTGATCTTACATATATCAACTCCAGGGCTGCACCAACATGAAGAAAAGGGAAATCTTTGATGAGAAAAAAATTGTACCCAGTGCAGACTTCAAAGCCACATTGACAGTGACTTTCTCTGGAAAACAGCAATTAGGGAGTTCAACATCAGAGACCTGGAGTCTACCAGAGAAACTCATAGGGTCTGCAGTAAGATATAGGGAAAAAGAATAATGCAGCATTGTTAATAAAATGAACACAGTTCATGACAAGGTGTCTATCTTTTCCAACTCAACCCAGTTCAGAAGCTCTTTATTGCGTTATTATTAGCTTTAACTTATGTCTCATAATCTACACTGGCCTAATTTTGAATAAATCACAGCCTGTCATGGGTTTACAAGATTCACTGCGATCATTATAATTTGGAGTGGTGCATTGCAAATGTGTCAGGGAAGATAGCAGAAATGCCATATGTTAGCTACCGAATGTGGAGCTCTAGTTATGGTGCTTAATGTTATCATGACATGAAGGGTGCAACAGTTCAGCACCTGTACCAGAGGCACATGCAGAAATTATGTATACCAGTAAACAGCATGTTAAGATTAAATCGCTAAAATAGCTAATAGCACTAGGTCATCAATGAGAAGACGCATGTAGGTTTATCAAGTAAACAAATAAGGTACAATTAAGGAATTGTGTCAACCTCATGCATTATGAATATACTGCAGAGGATTTCAACTAGGAAGTGTGATGCACTGCTAGTATGCTTTAGAGAACATCTATCCACTTCTTTTCTGAGCAACAAACTAAGGAAATGTTTACAGTAAATATTTTCTGGATGCCCAGCTGTAAATCAGGCTGTGGTATTTGTATATCCATGGGCAGTGGATGGACTTGCAGGTGAAATTTTATTTACATAATGCATGGAAGGAAGATACCATTCAGACAGATGGTATTCTAAGAGAACATATAACTCTAGTACTGGTCTGAAGTCTCATAGGATTATACTTACCTTAGTATATGTGTCTTAAAATGAAGAAACTGGCACTTAAGCTATATAAAATCATTATTTATTGAAAGTAATAAATATTACCTCTTCTTCAGTTCTTCCAAGGATAGGTGATCATAACCAACAGACATTGTACTCACAACTTTTAAGCTGGGACCTATCAAAAAGAAAGCAATGACATAAAATGATAAAATGAAAGTTATTTTGTAACAAAATAAGCTTAATTTCTAAAAAAACTTCAGTATTTGTCACTGTAACTTTAGAATGATTAATACATGCAAGGTAAGCAGTGATACATATGTGTGTTTGCATGTGCACAAACACACAGACACACACACACATTTGTATCTCAACAATAGACACTCCAATAAAGGATATGGAAAAAGTGTATCTGATATATGGTAGAGATATTTTGGTATGTCATCAATAGTATATCTAAACCTCTGATCATCATTAAAGCTACTAAAATGCTCCAAGCCCAACATATTTATAACAATCTCTAAAAAAAATTAAAATAAATAAAGTAAAATTCATATATTGTACATGGATAACACCCGCAACCCCCAAACACCCTAAATGACTTAAATAATCCTCCAAACCTTTAACTACATTTGCATATAATAAATTGCAACAGTGCAAGTGTTCATACCTTAGGTATTAAGACCAGAAACTGTGAAGATATAAAATACAATCGGTTTATTTAATATCAACATATAGTTCGCACAGATATTCACAGTGCTTTTTCAAAATCAAAAACACAAACTTTTAAATGTAGATCAGTACCAAAATTTAAACACTATTATATAATAACAAACCAATGCCATTGCTAAGACAGTGAATGGTATGTAAATGGTTATACATCTCAAACGATATACTAATGAGAATTTATCTTGCAGGGTAGACTGAACATCTGGATTAAAGTTATTCTGCTATTTTGTTTCTTATATAAGAGAATATTGCTAGTGATCTAAAATACAAGAAGGAATACCTGTGTGAAACCATATGTTAATGCTATATTAATCAGTGATGTTTCCTAGTTTTGCACTTATTATTGTTGTACTTATGTTTTAAAAAGATGTAAAATAAACACAAAACAAAGCACACTCTTCATTTCTCATAAAAAATCACATTGTGCACACACACAAACTCTTCCAAAAGACATCATTAAACAATAAAATAAAACAAGAATCTGAAAATGACATTACAAGAAAAATAAAGCTGATTTTGACAAAAAGACTATAAAATTAACAAATCCTAACATTGCCCTCACTATACCACTAAGATACATTAAATAATTGAACTGACAATGAAAACATATATATTATTATCTTAACACTGGAGAACAAAGTCACCCATGAGCCATTCCTTTCAAATAAACCTTCACAAATTACTTGAAGTCTTATGACACCGTTTTCAGTAGAAATTTAGGCAATTAGCATAGCCAACTGAAGACAGTGGGAATGTGGGAAAGATTGATTAAAAAATAAAAAGAATATGCAATGATGCATTTTGTGAGATACATACAGTACCTTCTGTTAATGTTTGCCACTCATAATGAACTTCATTCTCTAAACCTAGAGTACAAGATATTTCAAGTATGACAGACAAGACTCCCATGTGCTTCACATTTATTCTAATAGAGGAGTCCATATAAGGAGTGCTACATAAACTGTTTGGTGCACTGTATATATGTTTGTGTGTTGTGTGTGTTGTCTGTGTGTGTCTATATATTTTCACTTTTATTTCTGCTGTATGTTGACCATCAGCCTGTTTTTGGTCAGTTGGCCCGTTCATCACCTGGGCGAGGATTTCTCAAGAGGCGCAACATTCAGACAGCTATGAGGAACATTTTAAGGGTTTTCTTATTTTTATACCCAGATTTCCTGTGTACACCCAGGAAGGTCCCAAGGAGGAATTCCCCATGGACTGATGGTGGAGGTCATCCAGTCACTTCTACAAGGGGCACTTCTTCCTAGCAGCTCTGCCATCCTTCCCAGATATTAGCAGCGTTTTCTCTCTCTATCTCACATCTCCACCAGGGAGAATGCACCACCCTTTATGGCCACTAAATGTATGCAACCCTCCCACCAACAGAGGAGAGCAGGTCATGCCTCCTTCACTCCTACTCTCCTCTACCTGGATCCCACAGGGCTGCTAATCAAACCCAGATAAATTGGGTCACTGCTATGACTCTGTCATCTGTGCCATGGAGGCAGGCTAACTGTATAGATATTTTTTGATATTAATACTTCTGTCATGTTATAACTATTTTATTTATAGAAAAGCTACTAAAATTACTCCGAACTCCACATTTACAATTTTTTAAAAACAAATAAAAGCTCCCATTCTACACATGTTAAAACAGACATACACATCAGAACACTATAGACTACCTAAAATCACCCTATTTTTTACATTTACTTCTAAAACAATAAAAGAAAAAAAAATAAGAGTCACACAAGGGCCAGATTTCCCATTCACTTTTGTGCAAAAAAGTAACTTCATCTTCACATGCAGGCATCACACACACACACACACACACACACACACACACACACACACACACACACACACACACACACACACACACACATGCACCCCCACATGCACAAATACACAAAAACAGACACACACACACACACACACACACACACACACACACACACACACACACACACACACACACACACACACACACACTCCTAGCGGCTATTAATACAGTCACAATAAACATCCATTGGCAAATAAAGTTCAAATGGCAGAGAACACCTCCAGGAATAGCAATGACTGCTAATTAACTACTAGAATAAAATAGTTACAAAACCATAATATTGTCAGGTGCAGTAATAAATTCCATACCACATTGTTCTTCACGAAGCAGAGCAAATAAGGTCAGAAGCATTCAAGAGTGTCTGAGAAGTTAGTGTCCACTAAAACAGCAATGACTGCAAACAGTGATCTTGGAAATACCAACACCAAAACTAACTCTTCCCGCAGCTGTCAACTACCTCTCATCTATCTTAGCTCCCATTACAATAGTAAGGAACTCTACAGCAGTTCAAGCATAACCAAGCACTGGCAACTTCAGCTGCATCCATATTCTTATATTAACTCCACCAAGCAAGTGACTGACCACCTTGCAGTCATAGAAATCTAGACAACTGAAACATATGATGACTGTGAAGCATTTTCCAAACTATTTCTAAATGAAAACTTAAAAGTGCAGCAAAGCTCAGTGCTCTGGCAGCCATCAGCCGCTAGCTAGACAGTGCTACTACCAACGAGTAACAATAAAAATTAAACTACAACAACGATTACAACTAGTCAGTTGGAAAACGGCTTTATTGACAAAATGGACCTATGTCTGTCTAAAACAACTAAAACAAACTAACTGAAATGCATAACTATCAAAAATGAACCATCAACACAGAAAAAAAATAAACATAATTGAAACTAAAGGAGAGAACCATCCGTGAGACAGTTGATTCATAAACACCTACTCATACTACATAAATTCCTATGCAATAGAAATGTAGGGCTTTACACAGCCATTGAAGTGAATGAGAAACACTTCCCTAAAGAAAAGAAAATGGATTAATGGAATATGGGGTGTCCAGAATGTGTGATATATGAAAGTTGGGATTTGTGGCTCATTCCATCAGTCTAAATTAGATTCTTTACAAATAAATTGCTTGAGACACTTGCAGCCAACTTCCACCATCTGAGGCACAAACAGTGGAGGAATAAACAAATGTGTGAAATTTGGCCTAATGGTAAAAGTGAGTATTCCTATTTGGGCATTCTAGGTATGGGTGGCACCAGTAGTGAAGGAAAGCCATTGGAGTATGGAAAAATGCAGCTGCCAGAAGCTTCCTCTCTTCTTCTGCAGAAGATGACTAGTGTTTTTGTCCTACTCAGAGCAAAATGGCAATAGTTGTGGACAAAATTGTAAATGGACAAATACTGAAGGGTTAGACCCTAAATGATACATTATAAATAGCTGTGACTTTATAGAGCTCTTAAAATAAATAAACAAGAGCTATTTAAATGTGGTTCATTCACACACACACACACACACACACACACATCGAAATTGGAGAGCATTGAACTGCATATGGTCAAGATATTATGATCAAAATTACATAACTTCAAAAGCTAAACAAATAAGAAAACTCGTGTTTTTGCAGGAGGTCAATCCTCCTGTAACCGACACACCTCCTGCTAATTATATATACCAACTCCAAGTATAGGACTGCATCAGTATAGTGCAGGGAAAACAACATATAAGAGAGAATCTCCATTGCTGTTTTTATTTTTGACTGAGATTTTAAGAGGTCCAAACAACAAAACCCAGGAGTACTAAAGGTCTGAACCAGCAAAAAAAAAACTGTACAAACAGTAAAATAACTGAGCAGAACCACCACAATGTGCTGCATACACTGACAAAATAAAAACTTTATTAAAATATATATAATTATGGAATTAGCACTTTCTGGCTTAAAGCCCTTCCTCAGATTCAACATTAAAAAAACAACGCTCACTGTTTAAAAGATATATCAACCAATCAAATCATATCTTTAGTGGTCTACACCCCATCAGGACTGGTTACAAGGAAAAAAACTCCATTTAGTCCTGGCATGCAATCTGCCCATTAGTCCACTATCCATTTCATCTCAGAGAGCACAGTTGAATTAATCAAATCATGTCCTCTCAGTCCCATTCATTGGATTTGAAATACCATGAAAACAAAACTATACCCAGTATTACTATTTACATGTTGTGCAATCAGATTGGCCATTAATTGGAGCTTGATGTTATTAATGTTATCGGATGTGCATGTGCTCCTTGAGCATTCTATTAGTTTTTTCCCACATAAAAGCAGGAACATTGCACACGAGGAGCCAGGTAAATCATATTTTAGTGCGAATAGTTCTAGTCTAAATAATTTATACATGGTGGGATGAAAAAAATAATTCTCCATGTCAATATATTCAGATGCCTTGCACTGCTTACATGGAAAGTTACCATGCCTATTGGTAGTAAAAAGGGGATCTTCTCAGGATAGTTCTCTTTACATAATAGATGTTTCAAATTCTTACTATTTCTGAAACTAAACTGTAGTGTGTCCCCCAATAAATTCTCTCAAGTTGTCATCAGTCAACAATATCTTCCAGTTTCCTTTAATAAAATTGCAGAAATCCTTGATGTTATTTTTATATTTCAATGTGACTCTTATAGGCATATTCACTGGTCTTTCTCTTCCCATCCCTCCACTATGAGGGGTATATGTATAATGGTACCAAGATTGTCCAATGGAGCTCCTCAACTCTGCAGATCTCCATTCTATCAGCCCCAGATCAGTTTTCTTATATCCATGCATCTCAAGACCTGAATGTAATTTGTCGATTTTGTTTTTTTCTGAAGAAATGCACAGTCTTGATGTGCGTAACATTTGTCCTTTCATTATATTGGCAAATATATGGTTGGAGTGCATGCTGTCCCTTGCAAGCAAACCATTCCTCTAACATGATTTCCTGAACAGTCTTGTCTTTATTTCACCATCCTTTCTCATACATAATTTGACATCTAAAAATATATCACATCCATGGAGTTGTGTAATGTAATCCTGAGGAATGTAGTACTCAAGATATTAAATGATAGTAATGTCTCATAACTACCATCCCATAAAACAAATACATCATCCACAAATCTCTTATAAAAGACCAGATGGTCTCTCCATTCATTATTGTGGCTGAAAACTACCTCATCCTCCCAATTCTCCAGGACCAGACTGGCAAATGTATTGGCACATGCAGTACCCATGACAACATCCCACCATTGACAAAATATTGATCATAAAATAAAAATACATTATTCTCTAATACAAGTTTCAATAATAGATAAATCTGTAATAACATAGAGGCGTCCCATTATTGATGTTTCTGTAGGAAGTTCTTCAGGTCTTGTACCTCAAAATAATTGGGAATAACTGTAAATAAGCTATTTACATCCAACGTACCCAGTAAATAGATCTTACCAGATCCTTGTTGTTCTTCTTTCGGCTTTTGCCAGTTAGGGGTTGCCACAGCGGAACTCCGGTCCACTAATGATTGGCAGTAGATTTTTACAGTGCCGAGGTGCCAGCCCGATGCCCAACCTTTAACGAAGGCACGCTCATTCATGCATGTCTTTTGAACGCCACTCAACCACGGGGAGGACATGCAGACTCCACACAGAAGGCACTCCAGCCGAGAATCGAATGGAAGAACCTCTTGCTGTGAGGCGACAATGCTATCGTTGCACCACCGCAGCTAGTCTCTTACCAGATCCTTGTACTTGCATAAAATCAGCTAATTCTCATAAAAAATGTGCAGAGTCTTTATGTACAGTAGGAGCTGAGACTAAAGCCACACTTAAGTTCTTTTCTAGCCATTGCGAAATATATTCCATAACCCAATCTCTCCCCAAAACAATTGGTCAAAAAGGGGGATCATTCAGGTTGGTTTGAATTTTCAGCAATCCTTTGATAACTGGAATAACAGGATGATCCACTGTAAAAAAAGTCAAACTTTTCTTGCGTAATAATATGAGCATATAGCAGATCTTCTAATGTTTTCAGTGGCAGAAATCCTGTGATAGGTCATTTCTTCATTTAACAATTAATTCATTTTATTATGATAGAAGCTTATATCCATTATAACACCAGCTTCTCCCTTATCAGTGGGTCTAATTATAATTTCTTTGTTATTCATAAGCTCTTTTAGTGCTGATCTCTCATCATAAGATAAGTTATGAAACACTCTCTTTGTACCACTATGTAGATGTGCCTTAATCTGATCTTCATGTCTGGATAAAAGTTTCAATCACTGGATGCAAAGTTAGTTTAACTTGGCTTCCTCAAAACACTACCTAAGTCCACATTCCCTTGCTGCCTGAACATATTCTTTAACATCAAACTACATCCAAACAGCTTCAAATCAATTATCATATCATGAAGCCTCACTGGGTGTGCAGGAATGAAACTGAGACCTTTATTTAACACTCTAAGATGAATCTCATTCAACATAAAACTTAAAATATTATAAACCAAGTTATAAACATGGTCTCTCCGTCCTAAGCGGATATCTTCCTGCTTTTGCAGGTTATGATCTATGAGATGATCATAATTCTTTGTAGTGCATGGAGCTTTATCTGCTCCATTTACTAATAGTTACAGGGGAAAAATTGCCATAAAACACTTAGCTGATGGAAAGGCAGTGTTATGCTGTCTGTCACATTTGCACTTAGCTTTAATGCCTCCTACTGTCTAGAGATTTGCAGAAAGTTCAGATTATTGCTTCATATTTTTAGTCTGTTCCTCATAAAATCTGTGATTGTCAGACAAACTATGAGGACTGACGTCTCTAAATAATAACATACATTTGAGTTTCAGAGTTCATATCCTTCACATTATGCAGGCACATACATCCTGTTATTCAAGTGACTTTCTAAGTTTTTCACAGGAAGTTAGGGACAATGTCAAGGGTACAGATACCAGGCAAAAAAATATTTTGCTCTGCCACTGTCATTTGCTAGTCAGTACAGACAGAATTTACTGCTGGGTGGTAGACCTGACCTTAGCAACTTAAGCAGGGGGTGCTTAACAATTGTTAAGGTCAGCTGGTGTGCTACTTTGGCCCTTAAATGGTTTGTATTTTTCCAAATATTGGATTGTAATCATCATGCTCCATGCACTACATGTGCTTTTATATAACTAGCATCAATACAAAATTACAGAAGTTGCTCAATTCCCTTAAATCTCACTCCTCCTCAAAAACATTATTCTGCATTTATTGTTCTCTTAACTTACATTTTTTCTACATGATTTGCTCCTACCCTTTCTAAAGATCCTAATTTCAGTTATTTTATCTCTGCTACAATATTGAATACTTCAGATACAGTTGGTTTAGAGTTTGATTTCCATTTTCTAGAAATTTCTTTTTTTGGCAATTCAAATCTTGAATCCTAGCTCAAAAAATTATTTCCTGAATTACACCCATTTGCTTACCTAATATTTCTGAATTTTGAAGTCTGCCAACTGATTACACTGTCAAATCATATGCTCCCAGTTAACTCTTTCTTCCCTATCCCACCTCCATTTGCCATATACCTTAGGAACATTTTTTTTGGGGGGGGGGTCTACTTGGGGTATAAAAATACCTATGCAAACACTTCTCAATAAGAATCCTAAATCTTCTAGATTTTGTTGGATACTTGGAAACCATACATATGTCCTGTCATTGTTTCCTTATGAATTTCTTATCCAATCTATTTTCTCAAATGTTTCTAACCTCCTCTGATTGATTGCTATAGTCATTGTGCAATGTTTTATATTCCCTACTAAATATCTCCTTTATAACAACAGCTCCTGTTCTAGATTCAACTAAAAATGCAACCAAAGCAGGTTTTTCACTTAGGATCCCTCTAGCCCTTTCTGTTTTCCTATACTCTGATATCAATCCCTGATAAGGAAATCAGTCTCTAGCCTATAGTCTTGGCCTCTTCCCATTCTATTAAATTTCCCTCTCTAGTTATTTGCCCTCAGTACCTTGGCTGCTTTTCCTGTTTTTCTCCAATAAATTCCAACCCCCTTTGTTATTTTTGTGCTCTGGAGTTTTTGTCAAAAATAAACAAACAAGCAAACACACAAATAAACAAAATCAAAACAGTTGCTTAACAGCAATATTTTCAAACTCATGCATATTATCCAGATACATTTTCTATTTAGCACTCTGCATTTGTGCCTCTTCCTGTTCTGTGAGACTCATCTTATTCTGCAACACTTTAACCTTTGTAATCCCCTCTAAAATGCTTTTTGTTACTTTATAACCATATATCTTTTTTCTTTTATTTCTACCCTATTTTAAACTCCACTTGCATTGATCTCACTCACTAGCTATAACTACTGAAAAAATTGCTGTCTTCTCTAATATATTTTGAATAATTTCCACTACCCATTCCTTAAATTCTTCTCTTTTTAACAGGTAGGTGGTGAAGTGCCAGTGTCTCACTTTTACTTCCTTATCCTGCATTTTTATCTTAGTTTTTATTGATGCATGAGCTGAAATAGTTATTGGATATGTATCGAAGCTTTAAATTAAATGCACATGTGCCTGCGAAATATAATTTCTGTCTAGTCTAGCCCAGTTACTGTACCTTTGGGAATAATATGGAAATTCTCTCTCACTTTCTATTACTGCATTCACATCTTTCAAACAAAATATTTCAAAAGTTTCTTCAAAAATCTGCTCTCTTTTGTTATATTTTCCCTTCGAAGTCTCCCAGACACATCCTGACTTTTGTAAATCAAATTCCCATCCTCAACTAGAAATAATATTCCCTTCTGAAAGCTTATTATATTAGCAACATTTTCTTAAGATTCATAATAGCAGTTTTATGTGGAATATAAATATTGCAAGTAGCCACTTACTAGGACAAATCTACCTTTATTATCTTTTTTTCTCTTCTATCACTGTTGGAGTTCCTCTGGCACTTAGCATAAGTACTGCCCTTTTCCGTTGTCCCTGATACTCTGCTGAATATCTCTCCCGAAATTATTTCTTTATCAAATTTGCATGCTCACTTCTTTCTAAACGTGTCTCCTGTAGCATTGCTATGTACACTGTGCATTTTTATATGATTCAATACTTTTTCCGTTTTGCCTTTACCTGTGAGGCCATTCATGCTCCAGAATAATATGGATAGTGTAGCCATTATGATAAGAAGTCATTATCCTCATCTATTTTATATGAGAGCTTTTTTAAATGTGTATTTCCAGTTTTTGTGTTACATGCACCCACTAATGTTTGGCAGATTAATCTTTTATACTGTTGTTTCTTGTCATCTCCATTTGAACCTATGTCACTTTACATTCAGTGTTATCTTATTTACTTGCTCACACAAACAGAATGTTATTAGAGTAATTCAAGGACCTTAATACATATTTTCACTTATGCAAAAGTTAGCAAAACTATATCAGTGCTATATATATTATAATATGTGCACTTTTGCACCCCATCCCCAACCTCAACAACCCAAGGTTACAGCATATTAACTAAAACACACTTGTCCAGCCTTTCTTCTCTTTTAACATTGTTATGCCTACATTTCTTAAAACTAAAGAAGAAAAAAGGCACTTGTTTGCTTTAGTATCTTTATCATACATCAGTAACTGAAAATGCTTTACTAAATAACATACAATTTATATTATGAAAATGGTTTATACAAATACTGTTAAGAACAAAAGATGTTTTTACTGAGTTATTTTCTTTTTCCTTTCCCTTTAGCTTCCTTCCAAACATTAATGACATGAAGTGAAGTATACGCTTTTCAGTCCCTCACAAGTTTAACAAAGTCAACAAAAGTACAATCTTTCCACTTTTTCTTGTAAAGCCATACTTCACAAACATAATTGGTGCTTTACAATCTCACATTTATTCACTAATTTCAGTGTTGCTAATCTTCTTCCTGTTTATCTCTATCTCCCAACCTGATACTCTGGTTCAAGTCCAAGATATTCTGGGTTCATATTATAACACTGAACGCTGAAAGCAGCGAATGGTGTTATATCAACACATATTCAGCAAACACTGAAAATGTCGAAACCACAGAACAGTGATTTCTTTCCTAGGGAAAGAAATCACTGTTACAACCCCACCCAAAAAACATTAAACACTTCCAAACACATACACACATACCCTAACCCTAATTATACCCCCCCCAAAAAACCAGTAAATAACTAAATACACACATGTACATAACCCAACCATACATCTACAAAAAAAAAACAGTTGTTGTTGTTGTTATTGTGTCTTTCGGCTTTTCACAGTTAGGGGTCGCCACAGTGGAACTCCGGTTCGCTAATGATTGGCAGTAGATTTTTACGTGCCGAGTTGCCGGCCCTGATGCACAACCTTCAACGAAGGTATGCCCATTCACACATGTCTCCACACAGAAGATGCTCTAACTGAGAATCGAACAGGACAATGTCTTACTGTGAGGCGACAACGCTAAACATTTTAAAACATATGCACTTACCTTAACCCGCACCCTAACCCTAAGGTCAGTAACTCTTGCACATTTACATAAACAGTTCCAAACAAAAACCCTAATCCTAGCCCCCAAAACAAAAGTAAACAGCTAAAAACACACACACATGTAACTCAACCATACATCTAACGCAAAATAAAAAACAGTAAACACTTTCATACATATTGCACAATCACGCTCGGGAGTTATACCTTACAAGGGACCACACTACACTCCAGAACAGGCAAAGCAACAAAGCAGTCAAGTGACTTCTTTCCCAGGGAAAAAATTCCCTGAACAGCCGCTTCGCTGTTTTGCCTGTTCGCCCTACATATGTTGACGAAAACACATTTGACAAAATGCATTTTCGTCATTCCAATATGAACCCGATATTCCTGATTCTTGTAGTCAATTCCTGTGTTTTTGTCTGTCTCTCAAGAATTTTCTATTGAAATATTGGAAAAGGTTTCACTGTCAAGGTCTCTCTATGAGTTTTGTTATCAGAAGAATGAGTAGAATCTCCTTCTATTTGATGGCTCACTTTTTGTTGGACAAACATTTGTATTTTCTTCATAGCCTGTTCTGCATCAAAAATGACTTGGATCCTCCTGAAAAAAATTATTCTGAAGAAGCTGGATGCAGCAGCTTGATTTTCATACCTGCCCATTGCCATTCCCTGATTGCTGGCATAAATTTGCTTCTCTTCTGCCTGTTGCACAGTGAATAATCATTTTCCACAAGCATTCTACTTTCTCCAATTTTTAGTACTTTGCCCTCCTGCCACAGTTTTGTCAGGATCAATTCTTTCTGCTGACATGATTGCATTTTAACTGGCTGCTTACTATGGCCAGGTTTGGAGCTAAACATGATGTGCCCTTGCAATTAAAAAATTCTGCTGTGGAATACCTGTCCAATTGTATATTTGTGTTTTCATAAATTTAATACAGACTGTTCCTTCCAACTTCTCTGGTACAGTAGAAAATCTCAGGTTTTCCCTGTGCTCCTTTATCTGTCACTATAAGTTTTTGAAGCAGCTCTTTTTGAGCAGTCTCATACGCAGTCAGCCTTGTCTTCATTTTGACTTCAGATTTTTCCAGTTTTATCAGTTCATCTGAATAGCTGTTTAAAGCTCCTTCCATTTTTCCAGCCTTTTGTTATTTGAGTTGATATTCTCCTTCAGTCTTTCATTTATTTTTTATCAGCTCTGAGCACATCTGATTTATTTGTTTTTCTAGATTACTGGAAGCCATGTCTTGCACCAAAGCTGGAGCTTCAACTACTTTTTTGATAAACAGCTGCAGGATTCTTCCCAGTTGGTGTCTTCTCTACACTTTTTCTAGTTGACTTTCTTTCAGGCTCTCTAAGTTTTCTTTGATGGCATCTAAGCAGTGTACTTACTAGCCAATAACTGAATTTAATAAAAGTGGCAGTGTTACTGGCCCTTATCTCTCAGTTTCTTTTTTCACACTAGGATAGTTAAAATTAAGTTGTTGATCATTGTGTAACCATCTTGGAAGTCTCTGGGTCTTCCTAATCTTAATAATTTGCACCTTATTTCAGTCTTTCCATTTTTAGGTAAAATTGTCAAGAAGCTTGCCTGTATGAAGCTTAAATCCTATCTTACAGTCATTAGGCTCATGGGTCCTTACAAGCCTGCTTTTTATGCACTTGTTATAGTGCTTAGATGTCTCTTATGAGTGATGTGAATGATCTCCTTACAGCTAGAGATGAGTACTTATTTTCTATTTTGGTCCAGCGTTGCTCTATCTGTAGCATTTTCAGAGGGTTAATCAAGGAATCCAGGGGATTCAGTTGCATTCTTATTATTACTTCTCTCTACAGTTAATGACAGGGTTACCTTCTGACTTTCAGACTGTACTGAGAGAGGGGTTTTGGTATTGAATTCCTCTGATTCCCACCAATTGGTTGTGGAAAACACTGAAGTCTGATCTTCAGTCCATTGTTTTCCACACTGTTTTTGCTACCCTTAGAACATGGTTGAGCATGCCAGTTCTGAGAAATTCTTCAGTTTTGTCACATATTTGACCTTTTATGATGGCAATAAATGACGTTCTGTCAAATGTGCATGATATTCTCAACAAATGGCTAATATGTTGGGACCAGATGCTGGCTGCAATAAAATAATCTTCATCTGAGAAAACTCCCCTGGATCAAACATTTGACAGTGCAAGAGATCTCTCTACTTTCATTCATAATCTGTTTTCCTACTACCTGGACTACTGTAATGCACTTTATTGTGGTCTTTTGGACACTGGTTTGGATAAGATTACACTGACTTCTTATTCAGTAAGGTATAATGTTTAAAATTTTGGTTTGGTCAATCTGTCTAAGAGTAATTTAGTCTTCTCCTACCAGAAAGAAGTTACTATTATATGCTGGCCACTTCGGGTATTGTGTTCTTTCACCTAGGAGTAGTTGGTTCTTCCTCAAGTGTTGTTGAAACCATCTGGTATTTGTTCATCTGCTGTGTACCTCTGAAACCTTCTGCTTGGTGGATCTTGCTTCAAGAGCACTCTAAATCTGTATCTTTTCAACCTGGCCTTTAATAAATATTAACTGGACTAATTTCACAAGTTGTTAGAATTACATTTTATTGACTAAAATATCTTCTCTACTTATTTTTATAAATACTCTAATCATTTGCATTTTTTATGTAATTTTAGTTTGGTTTGTTGTTTGTTTTATCTGTTTTATAAAACCAATGCCACCAACAAAGACCAATCAACATAAAAAGGTGACAGTGTGGTGTGAAAGCTTCCTGAAAAAAAAAAAAAGATAGATGAATGAAAAAAATGTGAAGGATGCGGTCAATGTTCATACATTACTGAAGAAGATAGTATTATATTAACACTGAGTGTTTTTTAAAAAAGGAAATTTTGGAAGCAAAGGTATCATATACCTAGCAGTTTGTAAGAAATGTGAGAGAGAATTGAAGAAGCATATATATGAACATCTTTATAGCATTAAGAACAAAGACGTTAATGATGCTTTTTATAAATATACCTTGCTTGATGTCTCTCGCAATGACTTTAAGTTTATATTTTTATAACAGGTAGATTTCAATCTTCATGGCGGTGACTGGAAAAATAGATTGGAATATAGAGAGTTATTATTGCAGCTTAGATTAAATTCCTTAGCTATGCCTGGTTTAAATGATTATATTTCAGTACAACTGATTTTAAAGATCTGGTCAGCTAAACTATAAAATATTGTGTCTTTAAAGATTTATCTACTATACATGAAATGTAGCTTGATAATCAAGCTTTCTTTAATTTAATTGTTTTTAAGATTATATTTACTTAGTGTTTAAAGTTGTGTAAGTTCAGTTTCTTTATATAATTTTTTATACATCATTTTATAAAATGATAGAGCTAATGAATGTTCTTTTAGCATTGCATTGTTATTTAACAATGTCAGTACTTGTGGTTGTACCTTTAAGAATATATTAGTAGACAAATTGATTGTTTAATTGGTTCTATTGGCTTCCTGGACCTTATATAACGAACAGTCAAATTATTTGTTGCATTCTGATGAAATCCTAGTTCTGTAGGATGAAAGCTCTTAATCTCAGTTTATTAAAGTATTCTTTGGAGTCTTGCTCTGCTTTTTTTAGTTTTTTAAGGAATCTTTTACACCACACTCTCATCTTTTCCTGTTTAATAGTATTTGTTGGTGGCATTGTTTTTACTATTTGGCTGGTTTCTGAGTATTTTTGCAAATTACATTGTGGTGTGAGTTAATATGGAGGGGAGTTTGCCCTTAGAACCCACTGACTACTCCACTGGTGAGAACCAAACAGCACCTACTAATCTCACCAGTTTAGCTGCAGACGTTCAACTGCTTAAAGGGGAATTCTCCCAAATGGTGGAATTGTTGTCTCGACCCTTCCAAACTTTACCCTGCAGTCAATCGTCTGGTGGTTTTCAACTTCCAGGACTGGAATACATGAGGAAGGGAAAAGATGGAATGCAAACAGTGCCATTATGAATTAACATGGTGAAAAGACAAGATGAAGAGCCTTCTCCTTCTCAGTATCATCAAACAGATCCATGACAGAATGGAAGCTTGTTTTTATTCACTGGAAAGGAGTCTTTTATCCAGAAAGTGAATGGAATGGGCCTGGACTGCTTAAAAGCAGCAGCTCCATCAGATACAGTACCTAACATTGACTTTAACTCCTATAGCGGAGAATGAACTATTAATTATTTTAATTTTCATGATGTTAATCATGTTAAAAGATGGATTGATTCCTTTGAAGAACCAGAACAAAGACCTTCCAAAGACTGCTGGATAAAAATAAAAATCCTTAATGGATGAATTTCCAGGATACAAAACCACTGTAAAAATCACTGTTGAGTGCTTTTGTACACCCTCTTTGGTGAACATCTTTAGAACAATTTAAAAACAATCCATATGCACTTAATTTAACAATTACACAATCATTTAAAATTTAAAGGAGCAGGCTCTCCCATTATATTACATAGTGTTTCATCTTTAACAAAGGTGCAATAGAGCAGCTATCATTTAAACCAGGATATACTGTTGCTCTCAATCTTATTTGCCATCTAGTTTTCTTGTTATTTAAATTATCATCTGTCACTTTACCCTGCATATCTTTCTGTATAGAGTCAAGTACAAAAAATTTTAACCCATGGGTGTTATTGTTTTGTATGTGTCTATATAATGCATTTGTGGATGCCTCTATCCTAATGTCTCTCATGTGATCATAAATCCGATCTCTAAGCCTTCTAGAGGTCTTCCTGACATAAAAGCCTGGGTATTGTTGACATAATGCAACATATACCACATTCACTGAATTACAATAATAATGGGATCTAGTAGTATATGTATAATTCTGGATCGTTACATGGTCGTTACTAATATGTGTGCACATAACTTACATGCCCCACATTTGAATGTACCAGTCCTTTTGATTTTGTTCACCTGAGTAGTATTAGTAGCCTTTTCCAATAGTTGCTTAAATGTGGTATCTTTTTTGTATATCACCTTAGGTATTATTCCTATTTTTTCTATCATATTTGGTTCAGATAAAATCAACCACCAATTTTTAAAAATTACATTAGTTATATATCTGGCATCCAAACTATAAGTGGTGATAAATGCTCTATTATATCCCTCTTGATTCTATTCTTTTGTGGCTTTCACTATCTCCTTATGTATAAGGGTGGGTTGGATTAACCTTATTTGCCTTTTTCTTTTGACCTCACCTAAAATATCATAAACAAAACCTACTGGATAGCCTCTCTTTAAAAACATATTGACTAATTTCCCACACTCGTTCAAAAAATTATTTTCATTAGATATCATCTGGGCCAGTCTAATGAAATGGCCCTTAATAACAGCTTTTTTCTGATGTGTGGGATGATTACTGGTGTAATGTAAATATGTATTAGAAAACGTAGGTTTTCTATGTATGCTTGACTCATATCAACCGTCTAGATAATTTTTGCTCACCTCTACATCCAGAAACACAATTTTGTGCTGGTTAAAATTATAAGAAAATTGTAAAAAGGGAACTGTATCATTCACATAATTCAATTACTGCTTTAGCTCATCCATAGTACTGTTCCACACAAGGAACAAATAGTCCAAAAATCTTGCATACATACTACATTTGGCATAATATGAACTTGTTTTAATATAAATTTCTTCCCATTCAGCCATAATGTAGTTGGCAAACATGGGGGCACATGACGCCCCCATAGCTACCCCAGTATTTTGTCTGAAATACTGTCCCTCAAAATATAAAAAATAATTTTTGAGGACAATTTCCATAAGTGCAACATGGTAGTCACATCAAACTTGTGTACAGATCTACTTCTATATAGTTGCTCTTCAAACCATTCTATACCAACTTCATGTGGAATAACAGAAAATAAATCATGCACATCTAAGGTGATTAAGACTGCCTCCTTATTGAACTCGAGGTTGCCTAATAACTTCAAAAAATGCCAAGAATCCTTGTATATTTGTTCAATCTTGTCTATCCCACACTGTAATTTTTTGTCCAAATATTTAGCTATGAAAAAAGTCTTGGACTTCTTCGCATCCACAATTGGGTGGAATGGGGGGGGGGGGTCATACAGGTCCTTGTGTATTTTCGGAACACCAAAAATACTCGCAATTACCGGTTGAGTATTATGCATGAAATCATAATCAGCCTGAGTTAGTGTCCCATCTGATAACATATCCATCAAATGGGTATCAATCTTACTAAAAGCAATCGCTATCTCATTTCTGGACACAATTTCATAAACATCAGTCATTAAAAGTTCATGCATTTTAACTGTATAATCGATCCTGTTCATTACAACTAGACCCCCCCCCCCTTATTGGGCTTCATTACCCATATATTCTGATCCACTGTGAGTTCTTTTAATAACCTCTCCACATTTACAGACATATTTGATGTATAGGATGATGTCTTAAACAAAATATTTCTAATATTATTTTCACAACTTTTTTCGAACATTAATAAAGTAGTAAAGAAACAAAAAAAGAAAAAAAGTAGAATCCACAAATCCACAAATCCACAAGTATTTATTGTAAGCACTTTTGTGCACTACAAATGAGTGCACTTCCTCAGACAAATTTACACACAATGACAAACCTTATTTATAGTGTTAATAAACACCAATTTACAAATTTAATTAATCAATTAAATTCTTAAAGCTACCCTTACATTTAAAAACACATAGCATAATTAAATGCACTCTTGAAAAAATGAATATGAAAACCTTATTACATTAAACCATGTACCAGGCTTTCAAAATAGTTTTTCGTTGTTGATATATATTATTAGTTTTGTTTAAAATATAACATATAAAAGTAAAATATAAAATATAAAAAAATATATAAAAAATATTTTTTCATATATATTTTTATAAAGAGACATTGTTTAACGTTCTAAAGCTCTCAATCTAAGTAAACATTTAATGGAACAGGCATTGTTGAGTCCAGGATAAACATGTGCATTAAATTGTAACTGCCACAAAAGCTCCTGCTCTTCTAATTTAAGATGGCATGGTCCTCCTCTTGGGTTCCTTAAAACACTCTGCACTACTATAAATTCAAAACTGTGTGTGCTAAATTCACCTATATACCTTGCTAATGCATTAGTTTGGATGCCTCTAGAGATACTGTATGTATGTTCATAAATGCGTTGTTTGAGTTGACGTTCTGTTTTGCCCAGATAAAATGCTGGGCATAATTTGCAAGTGGCTAGATAAACACCCCCTTGACTTTCACAAGTATATTTATCATTAACTAGATATTGAATTCCTCTAATATTAAAATGAGAACCTGTTTGAATATATTTACAATATTTACATCTACCGCATTTAAACATACCCTTAGTATGCTTATATTTATATTTATTATGCAGTACTTCAAATAACATTTTTAAATTAGGACCTTTTCTGAATGTTATTAAAGGTTTAGGACCAAGAATACTACTAAGGCCCTGATCTTGTAAAATAAGATCCCAACTGTAACATAAAATATCTCTGAGTTCATCTGAGATGTCATTGAACTGTGTCAAAAAGCTGGTTATATATTTAAAATTGTCCATTTGGACTGTATGCATATCATTCATTACAGCCGTCCCTTGAAGAACAGATTCATTAACACTCAGATAACCTCTTGTCAAAATGGGACCTAGGGATCCACCCTGTCTCTTGGACCTAATTTCTTTAATCAAGGTATTGATTAACATTAAAGGATAGCCATGATTAATGAACATATTTTGTAAACAGTTACATTCTGAAACAAAGTCATCATCATTAGAGGACATCCTTGAAGTTCTAACCAACTGGCCCTTTACAACGCCTCTTTTTTAAAAATATGGATGATTGCTTATAAAATGTAAAAAGGAATTACTGTAAAGAGGTTTCCTATATACAGATATCCTGAATCTGTTATTGGGCACATCCTTACTTAAAAGGATATCTAAAAAATTAATTCTATCCACATGAAATTGGAATGTAAATTCCAAAAAAGGCGTGAAAGTAGCCATGGTTTCCACTAAGTTTTGAGCATCATCAATATTGCCTTTCATACTAAAAAACATGTCGTCTTGGTAACGAGTGTACCAGATGACTATGTTTTTAAAAAGGGAATGGGAAAATAAATATGTTCCCAGAAGGCCATGACTGAGCTAGCAAAGCTACCTCCACATGGAGAGCCCATGTAAACCAGCATTTAGCATTTCTTATTTATCGTTTACTAGTGCACACCCTTTATTACAGAAAAGAAGTTTGGTTAAGGGCCAGTATATTTGAGTGGTCAGGATGACATCACAAAAGGAAGATCTAGTACAGCAACGTGAGACTATTTGTCAGATGTTTTTTGATAGAGGGTACCCAAAAAATGTGGCTTAGGAAATTTTTGAGAGACATTTTTGACCAGTGGGGTAGAAAATATAAACCATTGCTTGGCACAGGCTTCAATGATGGAATTTTGACTGATGAAAGGAATGATAGTTGATATGATAGGGAAGTAATGATGGAGAATAACTACTCTACACTGAGAATTAATTATAGAAATTATTTCTAGGAACTGGAACTTGTTGAGATTGAACCCCAAAATTGTGGGCCAGTTAGTTTTTATCCTAAGTTTGTTTTAAGACTGGCCAGAATATAACAAGTTTATATGAGCAGAACTCACACCAGAGGTTAAAAGATAGAAAGACAGACAAGGAATGAAAAAATGTAGGGGATGAAGTCAATGTCTGTACACTATTGAAGAAGACAGTATTATATTAGGTAAAACCTTTAAAACAAGAGTGTTTAAAAAAAAGAAATTGTGGAAGCAAAGGTATCATATACCTAGCATTTTGTATGAAATGTGATCGTTTTTATGTTGGAAAAATGGAGATCATTGAAAAAGCACATATACAAGCATTTTTACAGCTTTAAGAACAACAATGTTAACAATGTTCTTTATAAGCATACTTTGATGTCTCTCACAATAATTTTAAGACTGGTATTTTATAACAGGTAGATTTCAAACCTCAGGGTGGGGACTGGAAAAATAGATTAAATACAGAGAGTTATTATGGCAATTTAGATTAAATGCCTTAACTGCACCTGGTTTAAATGATTACATTTCAATACAACCGAGTTTAAGGTTTGGGTCAGCTAAACTATAAAATATTGTGTCTTTAAAGATTTATCTACTATACATGAAATACAGCTTGATAATTCAAGCTTTCTTGGAAATTTCTACACATCCTTTTTGACACCTGAGAAACTCTTAAAAATGAACCCTTCAAACAGCAAGTTATGCTGGAGATGTCATCTGTCCACTAATGCTGACTGGTCTCATATTTTTTATGACTGTACTAATATTAAACCATATTGGAATGAGATTAACAAATTTCTTCAAGCTATCTATACTGATATATTTGTTTTGACAAAGTCTTTAATTTTATTGAATGTTGTTAATAGTAATATGATGAAAGATGACCTGTATTTGTTGTGGACAATGTTAGCAATAGCCAGAAAATGTATAACTAGAAGATGGAACTTTAATGTAGAACACACAATGGAGGAATTCCTATCATCACTGAAGAAATGCATATTAATGGAGAAAAAAAAAACTAAAGAGTTAAGAACTTTTCCTAAGCCATTGGTTAATAGCCCATGGAAGAAAGTTTTGACTTTGATTGATACCCTACAGATGGAACCAAACGTTTCCTAACTATCATAGTTTATATATTAATCTATTATTTAACAAATGTTTTTTATCTGAATGTAAATACTGTAAATAGTTATTGAATGTTATGAATGTATTAAATTATTGCGTTACTTCATCAAAATAAAAATCATTTGAGTAAAAAAAAATAATTCAAGCTTTCTTGAATTTAATTGTTTTTAAGATTATATTTACTTAGTGTTTAAAGTTGTGTAAGTTCAATTTCTTTAAATAATTTTTGTACATCTTTTTATAAAATGATAGAGTTAATGAATATTCTTTTAGAAAAGTATTGTTATTTAACAATGTGAGCACTTGTGTTTGCACCTTTAAGAATATATTAGTAGACAAATTGATTACTTAATTGGTTCTCTTGGCTTTCTAGACCTTATATAATGAACAATCAAATTGTTTGTTGTATTCTGATGAAGCCCTAGTTGCGTAGGATGAAAGCCCTTAATTTCCATTTATTAAAATATTTTTTGGAGTCATGCTCAGCTTGTTTTAATTTTTAATGAAGCTTTCACACAACACTGTCACCTTTTTATGTTTGTTTTATCAGTTTTTACTGTTTTATTATTATTATTATTACTGTGCCTTTGACATATAAGTGCTTTAAAAAAATTAACACCAAAGTTGTAGATGGAGGGTGAGAGGAAAAGAGTCTGAGAGGAAAGGGAGACAAAATCCAAACATATCTTCTTCTAGCTTTAAAGGCCACATTATGGTAGATGCCATGCCCTTGCATGCTGTTAGGGTTTTGTTGACTAGTAAGGAATAGAGCTCTCAGCCATTGTCAGCTGACAACTGCAAGAATATTAGAAGACGTGCCCCAGCAGCCTCTTTGGGTAGTGAGATGGGGTTCTGACACCACTTCTTCGCTGTTGAAGTACATCACTAGCTAGCTGTTTCTCCTGGAATGAACCCTTAGTTCTTTGGGTGCCAGTTTGGAGGTTGAAGCCAGGCTTGAGGAATCTATTTCCTTTGTAACATCCAAAGTGGAAGACTCACTAAAGAGATTAGAGTAGGCTTCTGAAGGCTGTCATGGGCCCCCCAGTTATACCAATAATATTGGACTTGCATTCATTAGCTGACACTTGGTGGAATATGCCAAGACAAGTGAAGGACACATACTTAAGAATGATAACTTGATGCTACTGTATTGTAGGACTCTGGGTGGGGTTTCCTTCCCCAGCATGTGGCTGTTTTGTAACAGTGGATGCAAGCCTGATTTCAAATTCAGTCCTCTCAGAAAAGAGTTAGTGCAGGCAAATCCATCAAAAGTAATGCTAGCAGACTGCTTCCCTATTCCTCTGACACCACTCAGAGGAATTAGTGGCGATAAAGGTCCATGACTCCAAGACAGACAGACATGCTGATTCCTTTCCTATTAGCAGCTCCCTTCCAGATGGACCTTTCCCCAGGTGAACAGTTTACACTAGTTGATGTCCTTGCTTTATTCTTCCCAAAAGAAGACAAAGTAGTACCTTGGGAAGAACAATACGGAAGCTTGAGTCATCCTTTCCTACTTGTGAAGAATGTAATTTCTGCAGTCTGCAGCCATCATAATATAGGTGTATCAGCTCCCATACAGGAAGTCATGTTACAAAGGAGTGGCATTCCATGCTCTGCTGCCATCTCAAAGCAAATTGCTAGGTGATCTGGTTCATAGGTTCGTAGGTATTTAATAGGCTAATGACCACAAAGGTCTTTTTAAGCCTAGCCATGCATCCCAAATCTCTAACAATTTCTGGTACCCTTGATAAGTGTAAGCAGAGGCTTGGGAGATGAAACATTTACAAGCAGCAGCCTGCATACCTCTCAACCTGGAAATATTAAAAATCTGGACAAAGCCTGATGAAAAATAGGTACAAATCTGTACGCTGATTAACATAACATTTGCATACAAATTATGCAGCCCCGCCCACTACAATGAAATTGTGGGATATCAACTTTTTGAAATGCAAACTGAAGAACAGACAACCAAAATATGGCCCCAGAATCCCCCGGCCTGCAGCCATTCCAATGTCCCATTACTTTGCTATTTCGCCCCATTTACCATAAACACTGTAATGTGCATACTGCTTTACTTCTACAATGATTATTTGGATTTTATTTTGCATTTTATAACACAAACACTAAGACATCTGCTAAACAAAGTTGTACAGTCTCACAATGAAAATAGACTTGGCATTAAAACTTCTCTGCCCTTGAAACTCACATTCATTGAAACAGCATTGAAACCCACATCCAAAGAAAATGCATCTGGCCAGTCGCAGGTAAAGATTACCTATGGCCTTTTTTCAAATCATAGGCCTCTTGCATATGAAACACATACATACACCTTCCTGACTGTATTAGATTATATTCCTTGTATAATACAGTGTGCTTAAGAGTGCATTTTAAATTTATTGTTTTGAGCATTTTTTTTCCAGTAAGCAATGAAACAAAATGCATGAACCAATAATGACAAAACTGCCCAATTCAGAACATTTCCATCACAAAAGTCTACTCAAACGTCTACAATCCACCAGTATCAATGAATATGCACAATCTCTGCAGGAGTAAAAGTCATCTAAATAATTCAACATTAAAGAGATGTGTAATTAATGAAGAGGTTGCTGCTCGCAGACAACTTTATATTTCATTGTTTCATCTACAAATAAAGTGCCTGCTGTCCTTTAGGAATAAATTACCTGTTTTACACACACACACACACACACACACACACACACACACACACACACACACACACACACACACACACACACCAGTTTCAGCTAAACAGCCCCTTTCCCACACACACACACACACACACACACACACACACACACACACACACACACACACACACACACACACACACACACACCAGTTTCAGCTTAACAGCCCCCCTTCCCAGCACAGCAGTTTCAGCTTAACGGCCCCTTTAAGCTAAAATGTAACAGCACACAAACAGCAGTTTCAGTTTAACGGCCCCTTTCCCGGTACAGCAGTTTCAGCTTAACGGCCTCTTTCAACTTAAATTGTAACAGGCACAGCACACTTACTTGAATTCAATGCATACCATGGACCGGAAGAAAAACATTTGTTTTTAAAGAAGAAAAACTGAAGTTACTCACCCCATGTAAAAAGCACTGAACAGCCTGTTTCCAGCACAGTTTCAGCTTAAATGTATGCACACACTTCCAGCTTAAAGGACACACTTATTTAATGGCTCCTTTCCAGCAAAATGTGACAGCACACTTAAGGTTTCCCAATTATTGTGGAAGGCTGGCAAATCTGGCCTGAAACTGAAGTCAGGGATGTGTAGTAGATTTTCTTTACTCTGAAGTAAGTTTACAGTGTGTGCTATGCAGTTATTGGTGGAAGTGTTTCAAGAAATCCATTTTGTCTATTAATTAGGAAGTGGCTAGAATAGCTGTAAATTACAGCAGTAATGTGGAAATGGATTTATGTAGCTAAGAAATCCACTGTTGTATTAATTTGTTATTTAACAGCGTGTTTACGGCAAGGGCAACAATGTTAAACACTACCCAGTTATTCCGTTGCGATAAGCAGCAGTCCGGCCTTACTGTTTTCTTCACACACAGACTTTCCATTATGCATTAACAGTTTAAGGCATAGCATTTTTTTTTTTTTTTTTTTTTTTTACTTACCTGAAACCGGAGAGACTGAACTCGAGCCACCATCCTGGGACTGAGGGTGTGGACCTGATTCTGTATTGCAGTCCGCAGAAGTAAGTTGGGCAACTTGGTTTGGCTTGGTCGCTTGGCAGAATTGAGATGAGAAGTTAAAGTTAAACTGTAACACTAAGTCTGCACCTGCTTGCTTGCTCGCTGCTTCCTGACCTGCTGTATATACAGTTACATTCCAAAAAATTTCCAAATTACCAGACCAGCAGATTCAAACATTAGTGCGGCAGCATGCTAATATATTGTAAATGCAGTCTTAGTGTCTCCGATTGGCTGGCAGTCAGGAAGCTAATGCGTGATGACATTAGCCACAAGGTTTACTATTAAATAATAATCTTTATTCACCTAGTGCTCTGATTTAGCTGAATCTCTCTTATTAATGGCAGAGTGATTGCTGCAGATAGTAATACAGACAATGGCATGTTTTCTTGGTGCTTATGCATAGTAGAAAAGTTCTGTGTACGACGTCGAGATTGCATGTAATCATGTTTAAATATACCGCAGGCAGTATTTTGGCAGTTATAAGGTCGAACTTCAGTGTCGGTTTGATATTTTTATCAGCAGTATTCTCAGCATTCCAAAAAGTGAATGTAGACTTTCTAGTCATCGCGATATTTAATTACAGGCATGTGTCATTCAGTACTTTGATAGTAAACCCAGCCACAACTATTTGTACAAAAAAAAAAAACCTTATAAAGAAAAATCGGGAATTAAAGGGGGTCACTCGTGAATTCGTGGCACCCCATTATTTAGCTCTCAAAACCGGTAAATACCAAGGAATTCGGTATGGTTGAGAGGTATGGCAGCCTGGGAGAAGAACAATTTACAGGCTGTCTGTCTCCATTAGAGACATAGGTGTCAAACTAGGAATTCATTTCCTGTTCCTCATCCAGTTATTAAAGTTATACTTGAATTGGAATAGGGAGGAATTCTGCTTCACATTGATGGGGAGTCTGTTCCAGAGATGGGAGGGTCTTTGGGATACTTACCTGTCCCTCCAGCAGGTTCTATTTATATCACAGACACAGTTTAAATATATAGAATGGGTAATTCTGGTGCTGTTTGTTTTGTGGATAAGCATGAGGTCCATCAGAGTGGGGACTGAAAATGCCCTGTATGCCAGGCATAGATCTCCCCTCAACAGCCTGTAGGAGACAGAATACAGGGATAGGGCCTTGAGGCAGTCTGCATAGGACATATTACTTATGCCCTGTATTCCTTTAGTGAGGAACCTCTGTGGATGTTCCAGTTATGGATATGCCTGGTTAGGTACATACCAAAGGGGCCATTGTACTCAATGATAGGTCTGATGAATGCTGAATACAGTGGAACAATGACTTCCTTGGACCTAGATGCCATACCTTTGTTTATAAGTTACGCAACATAGAATGATCTTCTCACTATTGTAGACACGTGATGCTCAAAGCCTAGATAATTGTCTATGTGTGTCCCTAAATCCCTGACTACTGGATCACCTCTAAGGGGTGTGTTGTCAATATGATAGTTGCCAGGGGTGGATTGCTTCCTGAAGCATACTGTTATGCATTTCTTGACATTTGATTTTAGACTATGGATCTGACAGCAGTTCTTTGTCTGTGTCAGGCCTTCTTGGAGAACATTTGTGTTGGTGTGGGATTCAATGACTGTTCCTAATTTGCAATCATCTACAAATTTAGTCAGCTAGAGACCACTGACATTGGCCTTTACTTCAGAGAAGTAAATGCCAAAAAGGAACAGTCCAAGGAAAAGGACTACACTATTTGTTGTGCAACCACAGTAGGGCTTAAACCTTCAATCTTCTGATCTGAAGTCAGACACTTTATCCATTAGGCCACATGGCCAATTGGTGCAGTAAAGGGCCCTGAGCCTCACTACTTTACCAGACTCCTGATAAACAAAATGAAGAAACAGGTACAGCAGATGAAAAAAGCAACACCAGTACAAACTTTGCCTTTGGAGCTAAAGGAGATTTTCACATTCTGAGAAAATATCTGAGTTTGGCATACCAGATGCCAGAAACAAACCAAGACAAAATAAGGAAATATCCTTGATCTTCTTTCAGAATCTAGCAGAAAACAAGCCAGTTTCAGAGTAAAATCAACAAAATGAAGCTGCATTCTGTAGTTTGACAACCAACCATATATCACTGTATTGAGAGACTCCTTCTATAATTCTCACCTTCTCTATCTGCCTCTGTTTGCTTGGCCCCTTATCATTTCCTTCATCCACCATTTTGTGCGCATCTATTAATTTATGATTACCATCCTGTATCCCACGTATGCCACTTAGTTTGTCACTGCCATTTTCTACTTAGACAATTTCTACTTTGGCTCTTCCTAAGATATTCTCTACAGTATTTAATTAACCCAATATTATCTATATGGCACACTGTTACAATGAAAATATGATTATCTTTTAAGTGACCTAGTAGGCAACATTTTAGCAGCAGTCTTAATCATATCTTGCTGTAATTCTAATGTGCCTTTGGGAGCTATTTTGATAGATAGCACACAGCCCAAGCCTGAAAATGGTCCTCTTGGATCAGTGTTTTACACCAGTTAACAAATGTATGCATGAATAAATACATACATACATTAATAAGTATTGTTGCATCAACCTGCCCTTAGAAACCAGTCTCTTATGAGTGTTTTTTTATATAATACATATAAAATATACTCCTTAATGTAGCTGCCTACTCCACTCCAACAGCCAGTGTTAGAGACCAGTCTTTGCAACCATGCCTTTATCCTCAGGAAGTTTTGTGCCTTATTTTGGCACTTTTATCAGACATTTCAAGCTTCCAGTGCTTGCATAATGTCTAAAGTCTATGTATGTTTTTTTTTAATTATTTGTTCATATGATAAAGCTGTTATTACCTTCTTCTTTCTTCTTCTTTTGGCTGTTCCCGTTAGAGGTCACCACAGCGGATCATCTGTCTCCATTTCTTCCTGTCCTCTCTATCTTGCTCTGTTACACCAACCACCTGCATGTCCTCTCTCACCACATCCATAAGCCTTATCTTAGGCCTTCCTCTTTTCCTGTTACCTGGCAGCTTCATCCTTAGCATCTTTTTCCCAACATACTCAGCATCCCTCCTCAGCACATGTCCAAACCAATGTAATCTCACCTCTCTGGCTTTGTCTCCAAACCTTCCAACCTGAGCTGATCCTCTAATATACTTATTCCTAATCCTGTCCATCCTCGTCACACCCAGTGCAAATCTTAACATCTTCATCTCTGCCACGTCAAGCTCTGACTCCTGCCTTTTTGTCAATGCCACCATCTCCAACCCATATAACATAGCTGGTCTCACTACCCTCTTGTAGATCTTCCCTTCACTCTTACTGGTACTTGTCTGTCACAAATCATTCCTGACACTCTTCTCCACCCACTCCATCCTGCCTGTATTCTCTTCTCCACCTCTCTTCCACACTCACCATTACTCTGAACTGTTGATCCCAAGTATTTAAACTCATCCACCTTCACCAGCTCTACTCCCTGCATCCTCACCATTCCTCTATCCTCCCTCTCATTCACACACATATATTCTGTCTTAGTCCTGCTGACCTTCATTCCTCTTCTCTCTAGAGCATATATCCACCTCTCCAGGGTCTCCTCTACCTGTTCCCTACTCTCACTACAGATCACGATGTCATCTGCAAACATCATAGTCCACGGGGACTCCTGTCTGATCTCGTCTGTTAGCCTGTCCATCACCATTGCAAATAAGAAAGGGCTCAGAGCTGATCCTTGATGTAACCCCACCTCCACCTTAAATGCATCCGTCACTCCCACCGCAGACCTCACCACTGTCACACTACCCTCGTACATATCCTGTACCACTCTTACATACTTTTCTGACACTCCCAACTTCCTCATACAATACCACAACTCCTCTCTAGGCGCCCTGTCATATGCTTTCTCTAAACCCACAAAGACACAATGCAACTCCTTCTGACATTCTCTGTACTTCTCCATCAACACTCTCAAAGCAAACATCGCATCTGTAGTGCTCTTTCCTGGCATGAAACCATACTGCTGATCACTAATCATCACCTCCCTTCCAATTATTATGGTGTTCTTGAGATGGATGCCAAGATTTACCTCTTGAGCTTTGATCTTGAGGTGAATTTCTTGGCATCCATGTCTCAAGCACTAATAGCATGGTTAACACTTGTAGACCCAGTCGTAACCTTCTATGTTTTTCTTTATGCACTTTGCACTTCCCAAATATTTAATCTGTTTGCTTCAGTGTTTCATTATTGTCTTATTCGCTTTTAATGCAGAATTTCACTGAATATGGTCACTTACATGGTCATTTGACCTTGTATATGAAAATTTCTTAATCCTGCCAATTTAAATACCATTTCAAATAAAATTCACTTTAAATTAGCTGTTACAGCACTTAACCATTAAAAACTTCTTGCCTGTAGCACCACAACCTCTTTGTTTATCCATTTGTAGCCAACTTCTACCCACATCTTCTATAAGAAGTGAACTGATACATATGAATCAATTTCATTACCAATTTGTACACAAAAGCATGCCCTGTATATAATATATATGTTAGCTATTAGAGTGAAATATATGACCCTTTCTTTTTGTTTCAAGGGTTATAATAATCTGTGCATAAGGACACAAACACATAGATATACCTTTATTTCTGCACATATACACTGTGTAATAGACAAACTCGATTATCGCAGGATAATGTAACATTATGGTTGATTTTTTTCCCTGGTGCTACACAAAGACACACACACACACACACACACACACACACACACACACACACACACACACACACGCAAACACGCACTCACACGCATGCATACACATACACGCACACACACACACACACACACACACACACACACACACACACACACACACACACACACACATAGAAGCCTGCATAGATATAGGCATATATACCACCACAGACATCTATTGTATATAACTAGTCTCTCTGTGCTACTCTGTTAGGCAGTGTACTGTTTTTGGTAGATATGTTAGGCTGTTAACATAATCATATGATTTGTTTACTTACAATTTTTGTCATATCCTTATCTACAAGGAGTCTGTGAAAGGAATAAGTCATACTCGGCTCTAGAGGTTCATTCTAGCTGACCTCTGTAGTACAGAACATCAATATATTTGTCTTTAGGCCTTCTTTTTTCCAGGTTTTGTTAGCTTCAGGGATTGCAGTTCCCTTGCTGTCATAATAAAATGCTAAACTTTAGTCTGGCCTATTATCTGGAAACAGATCCAGGTAGGTACATTGGTAACTGCTACCTAATTAAGCAAGCTACACAAGCTAATCTATTAATACAATTTCTAAAGATTCAATTTCTCTGCACAGAGTCTGTGAAAGTAGCTGAATTTAGAATGCAAATACCATCATGTTTAGCAAATCTAAACACATTTGTTGTGCCCTAAATCCTCTGGATTAATGCAGGAAGACACCAAGTGATACCATTCTGTATCACAAAAAAGATCAATACTTGCACAGATAATTGTGCAGTGGAATCGGTTGCTTCTGGAGATAAACGATCAGGTCTGCATTTATACTACTTAGAATGAGCTTCAAAGTTTGCCTTTGTGTGTAAGGAAGCAGAAATCCATGAAGTTATTAAAAAGTAATTAAGATTCAGGCTGAATGTCAAAAAAGTGCATTTTTTCCCCGAATTAAAATCCCAGCAGAGCTGCTCAGGTAGCATACAAAATTATCCAACAAAAAGCATGCAATTTTACGTGAAACTATTAAGCAGTGTTGTACTTGCAAATGTCTTTCAAGACAAGATAGACTCTGGAACATACAAAAATAACTGCTTAGGATGTGGCCTGAAGAAGGGGTACTTAAAGGGTAACACTCGACTTGTAGCATACAAAGTCATTTATCCACTTCAGTGACATGTTTGCATCCAAAGTGTCTCTAACATAGCCATATGCACTGAAAATGTTGTTTGGTGTCTTTTTTTTTTACTTAGAGCATGTGTATTTTTACTGTAAAAAATAAATCAGTGTTAGTTAAAATAATGCTGATCAAGAAAATGCACTGAAATGAGGAAACATTTCAGATGTTAGCTGAGACTAAAAAAAAAAGCATTACAAAATAAAAACGATGCATATGAATTAATAGCTCAAAGTAGCAGGCATTATAGCCAAGCCAATATTGCAAAAAAGACACCTAACAAGTGCCAATGTTATAAATACCGCTAGATGTTTAAAGCATTTAGTATTATGTTGGAGAGTAAAAGGCAGTGGACTGTTCTGAAAGAACAGCAACATTGAAAAAAGAGGCAAAGCACTATGTGATATCAAAGTGGAGAAGAGAATGAAAAGGATCTGGAGTTAAGACGTTTTTGTATGCAGGTTTGCCGGTCATATGTATGAAGAATTGGAAACTGCAAAACAGTGGGTGACTGTAGCAGGTAGAAAATTCTGACCACTGAAATGGTGAGGAATTTTAAACTGGAAAACAGGAAGAAGGAAACTGCTTTGGGATATGGGTATGATGATTACTGGGTGCTTATCTCAACTAGTGGGTAGAGGAGAAGTGCTAATTGTAGTGGTGGTGGGATCGGAGTGTGCTTTAGTTGGCAAAAGGGGAAATGTCAGAAAAGATTGATAAGGTGCCCAGACTGTTTAGAACAGTGGTGGATGCTGAGCTATAAATTCACACTTACGCAGTCAAAATAGAAATTAGTTTTGCCACAGATTTTACTATGCTGGAGTAGCACAGACTGGGTCCTTCCTAGAGGGCAGTTTATTGAATTGTACAACATGCAAAAGAAAGCAATATCATGGAATAGAAGTGAAAATTGTGTCCAACCAAACCAAGAGTATAGAGAAGACAAAAAAGTGAACTGTTGCCTAGATCACAGAAACAGATGTGAAGAGCAAATGATTTAATCTGTAAGCAGACTATAGCAATAACATTTGGTATATTGCTTTGAATTCATTTGAAAAGAAAATTTCTGTCAGATATCATTCAGATACATAAATTATAACTTGGATCAAGCATTATTTCATTTTATAATATTTCCTTTAACCAGTTTAGGATGATTGGAGCCAGAACAGGATGTATTCCTGCAAGTATGGATGCAAGGAGGAACAACTCCTGGGGCACAGTTTATGACAGAATGAAAACAGATGCACAGTCACACACTGGCACAGACACACACATACACACATATACACGTGGTCAGTTTGGACATTGCTATTTTATCTACTTAACTGTGCTTGGAATATCTGATGAAGCCTAAGACCCTGGTGAAAACGTATACAGTCTCAAGGAGGGCATGCACTCCCTGCCCAGGAGGCACCTCAAGCAGAAAATGAACCAGGAAGAACCAAGCAGTGTGAGGCAGCAGTGATAAGTCTTGCACCACTGTGCTGCCTTGTTCCAAACAAGTGACAGGAAATATGCAGAACAACTGATGTCATTATGGATACTAAAATGGTATAGTGGGGAGCACTGGTGCTTCATGACACCAGTTTGTTCTCTCTTGAGAAGCCTTCTACAGTCAGACCATATGCTTTCTCTATGCTCACATGGATTTTCAATGAGTGGTCTAGTCTTCTGTCACATCCCAAAGCATGTTGCAGGTGAACTGTCAATCCTCAGAACTGATTACAGGTGTGCATATGTTCATTTCATATGCACATATGTGTCTGTGTGTATACGTGTATGTTAGTGTGATTATGAGTGTGCCCTGTGACAGACTGCTACCTTCTCCAGGATTAGTTTTCCTTCCATGATTCCGGTATATGCCAGAATATATTCTGACTCCTCTGCAATCATGGCTTGGTTTGCACAAGTAATAAAATAATGAGTGTATGAATGTGTGACTGATTGAATGAATGGATGAATGAATGAATAAGTTCCCCGGTGAGGATATAAATGCATTGTTTAAGAGTGCACAGTAAATTACTTAGCAATGTGTAACGTACATTGATTAAACAATGATAGGCACTGAAGATATGAGCAGTGCAGTATTAACACACAGCTGCTGAAGTTAGACCATATGGTTGAAGCGTAAATTATTTAACAACATAATAAGTCAATAACATCCTCCAGCAGTTGGTACAGTTGGTTAAGACTATACCTTCTACTTCCTGTGGTACTCCTCCAGCAGTTGGTACAGTTGGTTAAGACTGTACCTTCTACTTCCTGTGGTACTCTTCCAGCAGTTGGTACATACTGTACCTTCTACTTCCTGTGGTACAGGGTTTGATTTCCTTAGCCCTCGTTTACCTGTTGTATGACATTGAGCAAGTTACTTAATCAGACATTTCTTCTGAGTCACCTCTGAAAAGAAACTGGGTCCTTCGTGGATAGCTAATGGGTATTATTAAATACAGGACAAGCCACATCTTCAGCATTCATTATTGCTTTAATACATGTGAAATATTTTATTTTTAGTTATAATTTATTTCTGCTACATATTATGTGCAGTTCAACAAGTCATAAATGTATATATGATTAAAAATAAATTCCCCAAAGGTCCTTTACATAATTTACCACTGCATACATACACAAATGTGAAATAAATGAAGACAGATTGCAAGGAACAAAGAAATGTCTTATCTTAATAATGATCATGTTAACAGTTAATCAGACTTCTCAGCTGTCCAGATTTTTGCCCCATACTTTTGTCTGTTCCTTATAAAATTTGCAGTTTTATGGTAAATTATTGAGGATTAAAGTCACTAAATGATGACATACATTTGAGTTTCAGACTTCATATCCTTGAAAAATGCATGTTAATACAAATCCTATTATTCTAGCAACTGCCTAAGTTTATAAGAGCAATATTTAAAATCTGCTCCTATTTTGGGCCTTTGTCCCCCAATTATTTTAATCTTTGTCCAGGTTTCTTCTGTGATGAAGTTGAGAGGTATGTTTGAGTATATAAAATAAAATGATCTTACCCAAATATTACTTAAGTGAATAAGTACTAAAGCAATGATGGCAGCACTGGGTGATAAGTAAGATAATGACACTGGTTGGGATAAATATCCCAATTCTATAGTGTGGAAACAATGGTGTAACTATATATAGACCTGATAATGCTGATTTTGTTATAATGCATCCCATGAACTACTTGTATAGCTTAGTTATACTAACATGGAAGAAAGATGACTACAGAGCAGTGGAAGTAAGAGAATTATAAGTGTGTATCTGTAACTATCAGCTAAACTAAAAAGAATTGCTGTATGCCTAAACATTCAATAAAGTAATTAATACTATGACTCAAATATGGCATTGTGACAAAAAAATATTGAGAGGTGTTTTCAGTAATTTAGTTAAGTGAAGGTGTGATCTGTAACATGTCTAAACACAGTGTGTGGGGGGGGGGCATATGGGTGATGCCAGCACCAATTTGTTTTAATCTAGCATGGGAACCATTGATGAAGTCCTTTAACAAATATTGTCTTATAAAGACAGCAGATTGTTCAGCAGTCAGAAATATCTGTTAGCAAGCAGGTTTGCAGTCTTGAGCTGTGGTCATTGGAGTGCAACCCAGCTAAGAATTTGCATGCTTCCTTCCCTCAGTTCTTTTTTTTTCACCTGAGGTAAATGATCGCTTTACTTCTTCTTTCGGCTGCTCCCGTTAGGGGTCGCCACAGCAGATCAACTGCTTCCATTTCTTCCTGTCCTCTGCATCTTGCTCTGTCACACCAACCACCTGCATGTCCTCTCTCACCACATCCATAAACCTTATCGTAGGCCTTCCTCTTTTCCTGTTACCTGGCAGCTTCATCCTTAGCATTTTTTTCCCAATATACTCTGCATCCCTCCTCAGCACATGTCCAAACCAACGTAATCTTGCCTCTCTGGCTTTGTCTCCAAACCTTCCAACCTGGGCTGACCCTTTAATATACTTATTCCTAATCCTGTCCATCCTCATCACACCCAGTACAAATATTAACATCTTCAACTCTGCCACGTCAAGCTCTGACTCCTGCAAAATGATCGCTTTACTAAATTCCACAATGTCATCATATCGCACAGGTTCTGGTCAAGTAAAATTCAGGACATGTTTCCTGCTGCAGACTGCAAATATAATTTATGCTGATAATATTAAGCATAAATCATGTCCCCTGAGAAAGTCACCAATAAGTACTCTTGTGGCTATCAAATCCCACAAGAGATACCCAATCACCAGTATCCTTTTTGGCAGGTGGGAGAAGATCATATCATAATTTATAAAAATGCTTCAGCTACTTGACTCTTGAAGAGTTTGTAGAGCACAAAAATGCTGATTATTTCCTCATTTACTGTTCCTATATCTCAGTCAAGTGCAGTTTCTGAATTACTTGAACTTTGACCAAGATGCCCAAACATTAACAAAAATATAGTAGCTCACTTGAAAAACATAAAATGAAACCCTACGCTAAGAAGTCGACTAAATCCTCTAAAGGGGATGCAGTGTGTACCAGTGGGCATATTGATCTCAGTGACTCTGTCACCTCATTAGACACTGATATAAAGGCTCATCTATACACTCTCCAAGGTGTAACCTGCTTCAGTTTCCACTGCTTCAAAACTCTCCTTGTTAATTTAAGGGATTCAGAGATGGAAAATATATCTGTGACTACTACAGGCTTTGGTCCTGCAGAATGGAGAACAGCAACAGTTATTCCCCTCCACAAAGGTGGCCTAGCAAAAGACACAGGAAATTACAGACCCATAAGCCTGACCAGCCCAATCTGTAAGGCCATGCAACATATCATTATGGACCTCATAAATAAAGGCATAGGCAGCCTCCAAACTCTGGATCCTACTCAGTTTTGGCTTCATCAAGGGCAGATCATGCCTGTTAAATCTGGTGGATGTTTTTGAAAATATGACCAGGTCCATTGATGAGGGCAAATCTGTGCACACAGCATACCTCGACTTGGCAAAGGGTTTTGAAACAATCCCACACTCAGGCATTACTGATAAACTTATCAAACTGAATGTAAACCCCTTTGTTGTAAGATGGGTTGCTAATTGGATAACAAACCAGACACACACTATCAAAGTGGGTGACTCCACATCAACCAGTAGACCTATTATCAGTGGGGTGCCACTGGGGTCAGTGCTGGTCTTCTTACTATTTGGTATATACTTCTCAGAAGTTCAGGACCGGTCAGTACTAAGGGGTTGTAGCTGACCAAGTTTGCAGATGAGTGCAAACTGGGTGGAATTATTGAATCCTCAAATGATGTTAGTATACTTCAGGAGGGTCTTACACAGACCACTGAATGGTGTCTTAGACGTGGTCTCAAACTGAATGCAAAGAAATGCATCATCATTCCCTTCAGCACAAACAATGTCCCTCACACTATCAAATCAACAACAATACCCTAAGTACCCATGAAGTGGTAAGGGAATTGGGTTCACAGGTTGACCACAACCTTAACTTCGACCTTCATGTGTCTACAGTAGTAAGGAAGGCTTTCTATGTAGCGCATTTGATTAGTAAAGAGACCACCTTGAGAACAAAAGAGGTTATAACCCCTCTTTACTCAGCACTAATCCATCCCTTAATTGAATATAACACCCTGTTCTGCTGTACCATACAAAGCACCTGCAGCAATTAGAGAGACTTCAGAGGTATCTAACAAAGAAGATCAAGGTACTCTAGCACTTACCGTATACAGACCAACAAAAGTTCCTGTCACTTTACTCTGTATCACATAGACTTCTTATGGGAGATTTATGCCTGGCTTACAGAGCAATCTCAGACCCAAACCTAATGAACTTGCTGCATATCCATAAATCAAATGGGACTAGGGCCACCCATTCCAAGGATGTAAATATGGCCTGTGACTTAAAAAGGACATGCTGGAGGGACAGATTTATCTCCCAGTGACTGCAACATCTTTGTAATAGGCTATCTATTCATGTGAAACAGAGCACTTCTATGACACTGTTCAAAAGGAACCTGGATGAGTGGATGAGGCACCGTAAATTCTTAGTGGGAATAGTGCTCACAGCCCTCGTGGACATGAGCAGTCATTACTAAATGCATTTTTATGTATTAACTAACATTTATATGGTATTACATTGAGATGAAATGCCTAGGCTTGAAATGACCTCCAAGTCGATAGCCTAGTAATCTATAATTCTATGATCCTATGTTCCTAAAAGAAAAAGCAAACTATTAAGAAGATTCCTGCTGCAGAAGACTTTAGAACTGACAAAAGGAAATATTTCTTCATAGATGACAGTGCCCAGATAGTAAGTTCAGGCTTTAAATCTCCAGTAAATTGCCTTCTTAACTTTAATATTCTTACATTTATTGCCAGTTTTTACAAACACTTCATTGTATTGACTTTCATTTTCACCAAATAATAAATCATTAATAATTTCTTGCTGCGGTCTCTTAATGCCTATTTCAAATTTCTGTAAAGTCTTTGTACTACCTTTACTTAACAAGTCCATCATTTCTAAGTGCAATTTATCAAACAGTTCTAATAAATCTCTGTGTAATAAAGATCCATTTTCAAGTCCATTTGGAAATTTCCAAACTTGCAAACCTTTTAGAATCCTTCCTGCTTGTTTAGAATTAAGCAAAAAAGCATTGTCCAGCTGCAAGCTGTAAAAATGGTCCAGGAGTTTTTCCAATTGTCTGGTATTTAACTGACTTTAAATTCTGGAAGAATTTAGTTATTTATATTACTGGTTGGCGTTGATCATGATATTGTGTACTGAACATTTAAATCATGAAATTTTAATGTGTTATTAGTTCTAATGAAGTTTGTGTAATAAAATAAAAGTGCTTAACTCAAGATAAAAAGAGTGGTGGTCTCACATTCTGTGTTTCTTGGATGTATTCGAATAATTAATTAAGCATTACAGCTTAAGTTACCTGGCACTTGCTCACTAAAGCAATTATATAAGTCAGCACTAAAAATTAAAAGCACTACACCCTCACTCCCCACTGGCCCTGGTTTTCAATTATTAAGGAATTCCCAATATTATTCTAGCATCTCCAAAGGTCAGTTGTCAATCTCCTCTCCGGTCCAGCTGGTGAATCTGGGAATCTTGAGGCAATGTTACAACTGCCTCATGTACACAGACAACCCTCTCCTCCTCCCAACAAATTCCAACACATGTGAGAGATGCAACCATATAGCCAAACTGGAGGCTAAGCTCTCTCAACTCAGTACTGGCATAACCAGACAGCAGGAGAAGGAAACCACACTCACTACAATTCCAGTCTCACATATACCTACCACAACAGCAAACCAAACACATAATCACACAAAAACATACTCGGAGGCTCTAAATAAAGATCTGCCGAAGCAGCAGAGACCTCCAAAGCAGACACCCAAGCAGCCGCTACCCCAAAACAAAACACGTGCAACACATATCTCACAAAGCCAGTGTGCCGAACAGTCACAGCCCTTAAGACTAAACAACACACCTGATACACTTGTAATAGGTGACTCTATCGTCAGGCACACTGACGTCCCACTCACCAGGCTGAACAAGGAGAGGGTCACGGTGAGCAGCCTGTTGGGCTAGGATCCGCCACATAACACAAGCACTCAGGTCACTCCAAGGCAAGTACAAATATGACTCAGTCATTGTCCATGCTGGTGTGAATGACCTGAGATGTACCTCCCTGGACTACATGAAAAGAGACATAAAGGAGCTCTCTGAGCATGTAGCCCAGGCCGGTATGACCCTGACCTTGAGTAGCATCTTACCCTCACCAAGAATGATGCCACAATATGAAGACAAGATGATCAATTTCAACAATTGGCTTAAGTACTGGTGTCATTCAAAGGGGATCCAATGCCTGTCAGCTTGGGATGATATGCTCGACAAGCCACGATGCTTCGCTAGGGATGGCTTGCACCTGTCACCCTGGGCTTTCGGATATTGGCAAAGGCTCTTGCTACCCCAATAGTGCCTTTTTAGGCAAGGCTCAAAAGACAAACCCACCTCCATAGGTATCACAAGGGATAAGAAACTAAGAGTAATGCTACTCAACGCCAGAAGTCTAAACCTCAAGATGCACGCACTCGAAACTCTCCTTAGCATGGAGAACATCGATATCTGTGCAGTAACAGAAACCTGGTTCAGGGCTCCCGAGAGCACCCCAGCACTACCAGGTTATACCTCATACCATGCTGTTCAGCCCCAAAACTTGGACCGAACCACAAAAGGAGGGGGAGTATCGATATTCATCAAAGGTACCCACACCTCCAGGTTGGTGGCAAAGCACGAAGCATCAGAGACTATCCATGTGCAACTAACAGTGGGTAAAACTGCCTTCCAGTTTATAGCCTGCTACAGACCACCCTCCCAAACCCAGGAACCCCACTCGGCCTTCCTGAGAACACTGGAAAATATGAAGGTCTCTCCAAATACCATTATATTGGGTGACTTCAACTACCCAAACATAGACTGGGAGCATTACTCTAGCTCCAACACCCTAGCCCAAAGGTTCCTAGAATTTATAAACTCAAATGCTATGGAACAACTTGTTACCACTCCCACAAGAGGGGAAAACATACTGGACCTGATCATCACCAACATGGGGACTCTATGCTCCAGACCAGAAGTGTATCCCTCACTGGTAAGATCAGACCATAAACTAATATCACTGGATATTCACATCCCGACCCCACCCCCTGCCGAGAAAACCACAGTGAAAAACTTCTCTAAAGCAAATTTCACACTCCTCAAAACTGAGTTGGAATCCTTCAACACCCCCGGGCCTGTGAAAAATACGGCCCAGACCGCAGAATCCTTAATAAACGCATTCTATGAACACCTTCAGGAATGCATGGATCATGCAATCCCAAATAAAACCAAGACCCAGTCCTCCTGTCTGGTGGACCCCAGCCATAAACAAACTATACAATAGAAGGAGGAAGCTACTAAATGATAGAGCAAAATCCCAAAAAGTGAAGGCATCACTGATCAGTATTAGCAAAAAACTACGGGCACACATAAAATTGTCTAAGGCCAGCTTCAAGAGAAAAATTGCACAGGACACTAAGGATAATCACAAGGCTTTCTTTAGTTATGTTAGGAACCTGGGTGGTAATTCCCAGATATGCTCAGAATTAGTCCAAAATGGCAAAAAATACACCGAACCCACAGACATTGCCAACATCCTAGCTGACAGGTTCAGTGCAAACTCCCCCCCCTCCCCACCAAAAGGGCAAATATCTATCCCAGCAGAGTGTTGCCCCCCTGACATCTCAGATGCTCAGGTAAGAGCCGCCCTCTCCAAAGCAAAAAACACAGCATCAATGGGACCAGACGGTGTCCCGGGCTGTGTCCTACATGAACTCCAAGAAGAGCTAAACCCAAACATAAAACTACTGTTCAATCTCAGCCTTACTACAGGATATGGGCCCAAAGAGTGGCGTACAGCAACAGTGGTCCCTCTCCATAAAGGTGGTGCCTCAACGGATCCTGGAAACTATCGCCCCATAAGCCTGACTAGCTTGGTCTGCAAAGCTATGGAAAGGATCATCATGGACCTCATAAATAAAGATATTGGGGACCTACAAACACTGAATCCTACCCAGTTTGGCTTTGTTAAGGGCAGATCCTGCCTCTTAAACCTGGTTGATTTCTTTGAAACAGTCACCAAGGCCATTGACGAGGGGAAGGTGGTCCACACAGCCTACCTGGACCTGGCAAAAGCCTTCGATACAATACCCCACTCGGGCATTATAGATAAGCTCACCAGCTTAAATATAAACCCCTATGTCACTAGATGGATTACAAACTGGCTCAAGGACAGAACCCACATGGGTAGAATTGCTGGAGCCATGTCAGACGCCAAACCAGTTACAAGTGGTGTCCCACAAGGCTCAGTCCTGGGACCTCTTTTGTTCGGTATATATTTCTCAGAGGTACAGGCCAACACAGAAAGACTGTGGCTGACCAAGTTCGCAGATGACTGCAAACTGGGCGCCATAATCGACTCTCCAGCCAACACAAGCATCCTCCAAAAGGGCCTCATAGAAACAGACAACTGGTGCCAGAGCCATGGCCTCAAGCTAAATGCCAAAAAGTGTATAGTCATCCCCTTTGGCAAAAACAAAGTGCCCACAAATTACCACATAGGTGGTAATCCATTAAGTACAGAAGAAGTAATTAGGGACCTGGGGACCCAAGTTGATAGCAATCTCTCATTTGGCAACCACATGGCCAAAGTGGTTAGAAAAACATTTTATATAGCCCACCTAATCATGAAGGGATTCACATCTAGATCAGGGGACGTCATCGTGCCTCTTTATTCATCCCTCATCAGGCCCATAATTGAGTACAATGCCCCTTTTGGGATGTACCTTACCAGACACCTGCAGCAACTGGAAAGACCCCAAAAGTACCTCACCAAGAGGATCAAAGGGCTCAAACAGATGCCATATGCTGCCCGGTTAAAGAAACTCCAGCTCTACTCAGTGGCATACCACCTGTTCAGAGGCGATCTGTGCCTGACGTATAAAGCCATGTCCAACCCGGAATTAATGGACATGCTGCACCTCAGAAAATCCAAATCCCATCGAGCTACGCTCGAGACTTGAACCTCAGCACTGAAATAAATAGGACATGCTGGAGGGACAGATTCATAACCCAGAGGCTCCCTTCACTCTGGAATAAAATCCCAGTCCAGGTTAGGCAGAGTCCCTCATTGACTCTCTTCAAGAGGAATCTTGATGAGTGGATGGGAGATCGTAGGTTTACCCCGGGTATCACTTCTGTGTCACTGTTAGACAGAGGCACAGTATACTAACCTCGAAAAAGGGCATAGCAAAATAAATTTAAAATGGGTGGCGAAAGCCAAACACATTCTGGCTAGGCTTATAAATGCCCTAGGGAAGATAGCCTGGTATGAACCTATGAACCTATGAACCTATTCATGCGGCACAGTCTTTCTATGCACACTATCAATGATGCTCATATCATCTATGCATGATGCCCATGGTGAGGTCACTATGTCATTATCTGCAGATAACTATATCTAGACACCCTACATAGATATATATATAAGGCCTAAACAACATGCCCCACATGGCCTTGTCTTTATACCCTGTATCCTACAGAATGCTAAAGGCTGACCTGTGTCTGGCATACAAGGCATCCTCTGACCCAATATTGATGGAGTTACTGCACATCAGTGAGTCAGATGACATCAGAAATACTGGGTCTAGGATCTAAACCTCTTCTTCAACATCAGCAGAACAGTTTGGTGGGACAGGTATGTCTCACAGAGGATACTGCTGCTCTGGAACAGATTCCCCTTCCACATAAAACAAAGTTCATCCCTGGCCATATACAACTGCAACTTGGATCTATGCATGGAAAGCAGAACATTTATCCCAGAACTTCCCCCTGTAGTACTAATGGACAGCGGCAGCTCCTAAATGCTTTATCACATGTATGGGTCCCCTTATATTATCTATGCTATGATCCCAGTTATTCTCATTAGGGGTAATAAATAATTATCAAACATGGGATGGGTAAGGCCATTGTATAACCAAAAGAGATAGGTTATTTTGAGCAGAAAAAGGAAACTGGCTAGGCTTAAAATGGCCCACAAGGACATCTAGCCTAGTACTTATCTATGAACATATTAAACTTATGCATATAGGTTCATAGGTTCATAGGTTGGTACTAGGCTATCGGCCCTAGGGCCTATACAAGCCTAGCCATAACAATTCCCTGGCTATTTCTTCCCACACTATTTACTTCCCTGGACCCCTGTCTAGCAGGGTGACTGATGTGATTCCTGGGGTGAATTTCCTTTCTCCCATCCAATTGCCAAAGAGGCACACTGCTTGGCATGTATGGGCAGTCTATTCCAGAGTCTGGGGAATCTCTGGGTCAGGAACCTATCCCTCCAGCATGTTTTGTTTATTGTGATGACAAGGTTTAGATCCCTGGAGCGTGTGGCTCTGGGGGATTGGGATTTCTTTAAGTGTAGCATGTCCAACAGTTCTGGGTTTGACATGGCCTTGTATGTTAAGCAGAGCTCGCCTCTGAGTAGACGCTATGCAACAGAGTATAGCTGGAGCTTTTTAAGGTGGTCAGAATAGGGCATCTACTTTAGGCCTGTGATTCTTTTAGTGAGGTATTTCTGCAGCCTTTCCAGTTGTTGCAGATGTCTTGAGAGATATATACCAAATGGGGCGTTGTATTCTTTAATGGGTCTAATGAGGGATGAGTACAGTGGGACAATGACCGCCTTTTTTCTGGATGAAAAGCCCTTAGTGATGAGGTGTGCCACATAGAAGGATTTCCTGACTGTTGTGGCGATGTGGTTATTGAAGGTGAGACCACTGTCCACCTGTGTCCCTAAGTCTCTTATCACACTTTCGGTGTTTAGTGTACTGCCACCTATGTGATAATTCATGGGTACATGTTTTTTCCCAAAGGGGATAACTATACATTTCTTGGCATTGAGCTTGAGCCCATGGCTCTGGCACCAAGCATCTGTTTCTGTAAGGCCCTTTTCTAGAGTATCCACATCATTTGGGGATTCAATAATGTCTCCCAGTTTGCAGTCATCTGCAAACTTTGTTAGCCAGAGTCCCTTAGTGTTGGCCTGTACTTCAGAGAAGTAGATGCCAAACAAGAGCGGTTCCAGGACTGAACCATGAGGTAATTCCACTTGTCACTTGTCTGGAGCTGGATTTGGAGTTGGCTACTTTTACAGTGTGGGTTCTGTCAGTGAGCCAGTTGGCAATCCATCGAGTGATGAAGGGATTTATGCCCAGCTTAGTAAGTTTATCTATGATTCCAAAGTGGGGGATGGTGTCAAAGGCCTTGGTGAGGTCCAGTTCATTTTGCAGTTCATGTAGTACACAGCCCGGGATGTCATCTGGTCCCATGGATGCTGTATTCTTAGCTTTGGAGAGTGCGTTTTTTACCTGTGTGGCTGTTATTACCGAAATTTGGCAATCTTCAGGTATTGAGATGGGCCCTTTAGGGGGTGGGGGGTGAAGTTGGCACTGAATCGATCTGCCAGGATATTGGCAATATCCTTGGGATCAGTATATTTAATGCCATTCTGTTGTAGCTCAGAGCAGATCTGAGCATTGCCATTTAGATTCTTGACATAGTTATAGAATGCCTTGTGGTTGTCTTCGGAATCTTTGGCAATTTTATTTTCATAACTAGTTTTGGAGGATTTTATGAGGGATCTCAGCTTCTTACTGAGGCTGGTAAGGGAGTTTTTGCATCCTGGGATTTTCCTCTTTTCTGCAACAGTTTCTTCCTTTTGTTGTAAAGTTTGTTTATGGCAGGGGACCACCAGATTGGCTTCCTTTTTTGGAGGAGAGCATATTGGTTCTGTTTGGGATGGCACGATTCATGCATGAGTGGATGTGCTCGTACAGTGCCTTAGTGTAGGATTCAGCAGTTGAACTTTCAGTTCCCATCTGCATGGGTGTCATGAAGTTTGTCTCTTCTGACCTGAGTAGCATGAAGTTGGTTTTGGAGAAGTGCTTTACGGAGGTTTCTTTACTGGGGTGTGGGAGTGGGATGTGGATGTTAAATGTGATTAGCTTATGGTCAGACCTGACCAACGAGGGGGTGACCATAGGTGTGGAGCATTGATTTTCTATGTTGGTAATGACCAGGTCTAGGATATTGGAGCCCCTTGTGGGACTACGGATTAATCGATCCAGGGCATTGGAATTTATGAATTCCAAGAACCACTGGGCAAAGGTGTTTGTACATGAGTAGTTTTCCCAGTTAATGGCAGGGTAGTTGAAATCACCCAGTATTAAGGTGTTTGGTTGTATCTTAATATTTTCCAGTATGTTTAGAAAGGTGTGAGAATCTTGGGGCATGGTGGGGAATCTGTAGCAAGCTACAATTTGGATTGCAGTCTTACCTAGTGTTAGTTGCACCTGGAGAATTTCAGATGCATTGTGTTAGGCAACTAGCCTGGTGGTGTGAATATCCTTGGTGAATATGGACCCTCCTCCATCTTATACATGGCCATGCTTTGTGCATGTGAGCAGCTCAAGGTTGCAGGAACTGTGCTTGAGATTCACAAAGCTTTATATGGACATGCTGTTGTGTCTAGAATTTTAGATCTCATGGTGCAGATGTTATTATATGAGGATATTCCTAGGTTCATATGTTCATAGATGTGTACTAGACTAATGACCCTGGGGCCTTTACAAGCCTAGCCCATAGGATTACCCTGGCACTGTGCCACCCAACCTTAGTTCCCAGTGCCTCTGTCAAGTAAAGCCACTGAAGTGATCCCTGGGGTGAATTTTCTATATCCCATCCACTCATCAAGATTTCTCTTGAAGAGGGCCAGTGAGGTGCTCTGCTTGACATGTATGGGAAGCCTATTCCATGGCATGGGCAGTCTCTGGGTTATGAACATGTCCCTACAGTATGTTCTGTTGATTGTGGTAATGAGGTTTAGGTCTCTGGAGTGTGTGGTGTGGAGGAATTGGGATTTCTTTAGATGTAGCATTTCTAACAGAGCTGGGTCAGACATGGCCTTGTAAGTCAAGCAGAGATCCCCTCTAAGTAGGCAATATGAGACAGAGAATAGTTGGAGTTTTTTAGTCTGTTCATATAGGACAAATGTTTAAGGCCTGTGATCCCCTTTGTGAGGTACTTTTGCAGCCTCTCCAGTTGTTATAGGTGTTTAGTGAGGTACATGCCAAATGGGGCACTGTACTCAATGATTGGCCTAATGAGGGAAGAGTAGAGGGAGATAATGACTTCTTTCTTCCTGGATGCAAAACCCTTAGTAATGTGATGTGCCACATAGAAGGACTTTCTGACCACAGTGGCAACGTGGTGGTCAAAAGAGAGGTTGCTGTCATCCTGTGTTCCCAGATCTCTTATATCACCTTCTGTGTTCAGTGGACTACCATCAATGTGGTAATTCATGAGAAGTGGGTTTTTCCCAAAGGGGATGATGACACACTTTGTGGCATTGAGCTTAAGGCCATGGTTCTGACACCAGTCGTTGGTCTCAGTGAGGCCTTTTTGTAGGATGTCGACATCACTCGGGGAGTTAATAATAGCACCCAACTTGCAATCATCTGTGAACTTTGTCAGCCAGAGTTCCTTCATGGTAGCCTGGAATTCAGAGAAGTAGATACCAAACAGGAGAGGACCCAGGACCAAACCCTGTGGGACTCCACTCGTGACTGGTCGACAGTCTGACTTGAAGTCAGCTACTTTCATACTGTGGGTTCTACCTGTGAGCCAGTTTACAACCCACCTAGTGGTATAGGGGTTGATGCCTAGCTCAGTGAGTTTTTCTATGATTCCTGAGTGGGGAATGGTATCAAAGGCCTTGGCCAGATCAAGGTAGGCTGTATGAACCACCTTGCCTTCATCCACAGCTCTGGTGACTGACTCAAAGAAGTTGACCAAGTTGAGATGGCATGATCTACCCTTCACAAAATCAAACTGTATGGGACCTAGAGTTTGGAGATTCCCTATATCCTTGTTTATTAGGTCCATGATGATGTGTCCCATAGCTTTGCATATCAAACTTGTCAGGCAAATGGGGCAATAGTTCCCAGGGTCTGTAGTTGCTCCTACTTTGTGGAGAGGGATGACTGTAGCAGTGTGCCATTCAGTAGGGACAAAACCTGAGGTGAGGCTGTGATTGAACAGGGCACACAGGTGAGGTGCCAGTTCACTCTGTAGTTCATGTAGAACACAGCTAGGGATATTGTCAGGTCCCATAGAAGCTGTATTATTGACCTTAGACAGTGCTGTTTTAACCTGTGAAGCAGTAATACTGGGTGCCTGGCAATCTGCTGGTATTGTGACTGGTCCCTTGGGGGGAGAGGGGCTAAAGTTGGCACTGAATCTCTCGGCCAGTATATTGGCAATATCTGTTGGGTCGTTATAGGAGGTACCATTGTGCAGTAGCTCAGAGCAAATCCGGGTATTGCCGTGGAGATTCTTTACATAACTATAGAAGGCCTTGTGGTTGTCTTTGCTATCTACTGCAATTCTGTTTTCATAGCTAGCTTTAGAGGATTTGAAGAGGGATCTCAACTTTTTGTTGAGGCTGATAAGGGAGTTTTGCCAGTCTTAGGACTTCACCTTATTCCGCATCAGTTCCTCCTTTTGTTGTAGAGTTTGCTTATGTCAGAGAACCACCAGATTGGCTTTCTTTTTTTGGAGGAGAGCATATTGGTTCTTTTGGGTATGGTGAGAGCCATCCATTTGTGTACGTGTTTGTACAGTGCATTGGTGTATGATTCAGCGGTCTTGCAACTGATCTCCATTTGCATGGGTGCCGTGAAGTTAGACACCTCTGTTTTTAGGAGCCCAAAGTTAGCTCTGGAGAAGTTTTTCATGGTGGTTACCTTAGTGGAGGGGGGGGTTGGATTTCCAAGGTGAATAGTTTGTGGTTGATTTAACCAGGGAAGAGTTGACTATTGGTGTAGAGCAATGGTTGCCCGTGTTAGTAATGACCACGTCAAGGATGTTGCTACCTCTAGTGGAAGTAAGAACAACCTGATCCAGGGAATTGAAATTAATGAATTCCAAGATATGTTGGGCAAGTGTATTGGTACATGAGTAGTTTTCCTAGTTAATGGAGGGGTAGTTGAAGTCGCCCAGTATGAGAGTGTTAGGTTGGACCCTAATATTCTTCAGGGTGCTTGGGAACGTGGAGTGTGAGTCTTGGGACATAGTTGGGGACCTATAGCAGGCTACGACCTGAATTGCTGTCTTACCCAATGTTAACTGCATCTGAAGTATCTCAGATGCAGTATGTTGGGCTGCTAGTCTGAAGGTGTGCACATCCTTTATCAATATGGAAACACCACCACCTTTGGAGCTTCGGTCCAAGTTCTGGGGCCAAAAGGTGTGGAATGAGTTATAGCCTGGTAGTGCAGGGGTGCTTTCTGCTGCCTTGAACCAGGTCTCTGTTACGGCAGAAATGTCAATGTTCTCCATTTTAAGGAGTGCTTCGAGTGAGTGCATTTTGAGATTTAGACTTCTAGCATTGAGCAGCATGACCCTCAGATTGCATTTGTTTGTAGCTATTACAGTGGTAATTTGGTCTTTGGAATGCCACCTAAAAAGGTGCTATAGGGGAGGCAAGAGCCTTGGACAGTATCCAGAAGCCCAAGGGTGACAGATGCAGGCCATCTCTGGCAAAGCATCGAGGTCTGACAATCATGTCATCCCAAGCAGACAGATGCTGGGTCCCCTTAGAATGACACCAGAAACTTAGCCAATTGTTGAAATCAATCATTTTCTGCTTGTACTGTGGAATCATTCTGGGTAATGGTAGGATGCTGCTCAGGGCTAGGGTCATACCCGCCTGGGCTAAATAATCAGAGAGCTCCTCCATGTCTCTTTTCATGCATCCAGGGAGGTATGTCTCAGGTCATTCCACCCACATGTACAATGACAGAGTCATATTCGTACCAGTTGTTGAGGGACCTGAGTGCATGCAGTATGTGGCAGTGCCTGGCACCTGATAGGCAGCTGACCGTTCCTTTCTCCTTATTCAACCTAGTGAGTGGGACATCAGTGTGCCTCACTATCGAGTCAGCTATGACTAGTGTGTTGGGCATGCTGTTTTGCCTTAGGGGCTTTGGTTGAGTGGCACACTGTTTAGGAGAGTTATGTGTCTCATGACTGGTGTTGTGTTGTGATGGTTGAGTACGTTTCTGCCTTGGAGGTCTCTGCTGTTTGAGTATAATTTTATTGAGAGCCTCCACAAAGGTGGGTGTGCAGTTTGTGTTTTTATGTGGAGGCAGTGCTGGTGTGTGTTCTGGAGGGCTATGTGTTTCCTGTAGTGTGATGCAAGTGTTGACCTTCTCCTCTTGACCAGCTATTCTGGTCTTGGCTGGAGAGTGTGTGGCTTCCAATTTGGATATATAAGTGCATCTCTTGCAAGTCTGAGTGTAGGGAAGTAAGATGAGAGGGTTGTCAGTGTACATGAGGCAGTTGCTACATTGCCTTAGGATGCCCAGCTTCACCAGGTTAATAGGAGAATGCACAAGGAACTGACCTTTAGGCATGCCTTGGAGGGCTGGGCATTAATAATAAGTACTGGAGCTGTTTCCTTGTAGAACATTTAGTGTTATTAGGTCTGGTAAAGTGCTAGCTAATAAGCTAGTAAACATGCAGGAGAAGAGAGAAAAATTGAAGAGCAGACTTGGCACTGCTCAGAAGCTTACAAACAGTCCTGGATACAGCAAATCTGCATCTGGACTACACTAGCTACAGGAAAGGTGGGAAACAAGCTCAAACATGGGCTTATAAACCAGAAAGTTGAAATAAATGGAAAAACTGCCCAAACAGACAATAAACTACAATTCCTGGGCCAGAAACCACTCCTCTTATGGTAGATAGGCTACCTAGTTCTTACCACTCCCACTGATAAGCAAGAAGGCTTCCCTCCAACACAGAAAGACTTGGTGGGCTCAGAAGCTTGTGTACAGTCCTGGATACAGCAAATCTGTATCTGGACTAAACTAGTTACAGGAAAGGCGGGCGAAGCACAAACAAGGGCTTTTAAACCAGAAAGTTGGAAGAGATGGAAACACTGCCCAAACAGCCAATATACTACAATTTCTGGGGCAGAAACCACTCCTCTTGTGGTAGATAGACTACCCAGTGCTTACCATTCCCACTGATAAGTTAGAAAGCTTCCCTCCAACACAGAAAGGCTTGGTGGGCTCAGAAACTTACAAACAGTCCTGGATACAGCAACTCTGTATCTGGACTAGACTAGTTACAGAAAAGGCAGGAAAGAAGCTTAGAATTTTTTTTTTTTAGTAAACTGGGGATTCATATAACTATGGCTGCTTCTGCTACTGACATTGGAAAGTTATTTTGTAGTATGTGGAAGAGATGAAATGTATGCTATATTTGCTATATCTCCTTTGACAGGCATTGCAGGAAGAAGCTATTGGGCTCTTATTGTGGCCCCTTTAAAAATATTGATGCTGGATATGACTACCCCGAAGACACTTTCTACAGGCATCTCCTGGTCTGAGGAGCAATGCAATGACTTGGTTTGCCACCTCCCTGATCTGCTGTATGAGTGGGAAACAGAAGTCAGGCAACAGTACCCATGACATGTGATGTCTTTTAGCTCTTATCCTGCTGAATACATATCAGTTAGTCATATAGTTGTACATTCTGCAGAAGTAGCTGTGTGGGATCATATGTGTGAAGCTGGTGTCATGGCAAGTGATGAGGCATTATACAAACTGATCTTTCCATGTACACAGGCTCACACTGGCTTGTTTAAGGGGAAAAAGACTGAGGGCCATTATGACCATTTCATCCTTCACTTGACCCCTCTTAGTGATATGTGTCTTTCTGTTTCAGGACATGAGGAATATGAGCACAGTTGTGTGGGCTGTGGTAGAAATCAGAGAGGACTGGTAGCACAGCAGTGTATGCATGAGTGACATGTGATTGTGGTGTGCTATATTTCAACTACAGAGTTTATTGTATTAGACTTATGGTAAACTTACTATTGTGTCTCTACTCTGCAGGGCCTCAGAAGAGGATAAAAGTGTAGCAAAGCACTTCTGCTACAGCCTACCCCTATTGAAGCTGCAGCTGGGTATGGTGATAAGTATAGTAACTCATCAAAGCTGGAGGAAGACCCCACTCAGGCAAGTGGACCTGCTCATTATCTGTGGTAGGTCAGCTGCAGCTGCAACAGATTATGGAAGCTGGGGTGTTGAGGGACCTGGACTACTACCTTAGCCATACTGAACCCTTTTGGAGAAAATCACAGACTTTCTGAACCTGGAGTCCTGGCTATAGGACCATTAGAGGGTGACCAGGCCCATGCCACAAGCCAAAAGGATCTAGCCACTGGAAAGGATTCTGTATAGCTTTCCCTCTAGGCTTGATGGTAGCCCAGATGTTGTTAGCATGCCACCCTTTCCCTAGTGTGGTGTGATCAGCTTCCAAATGTATACTGCCTTGTACCTTATATGTGGTCCAATCCTCAACACCATCACACAACCAAACCTTGTGTGTGGACAACCATCCCTGTATATCTGTACTGTTTTGTGTATGTGTGTTTGCCCTTAGAGCCTGAAATATACCCTCTTTCCTTACCCAGTTTCCATGCAATCTTGTATCCTTCATCCCTTCTCCATTCCTATAATAATATTGTCCTGCCTTTTCATTCACTTTATGCTCTCCTATATGTTTCTCTTTTGTGTTTATGTCTGTTTGCATGGAAACCCCACATGTTTAATACTCAACATTCAAACACATTAACTGAATAGCTTCTTGCTATTGCACAACCACAGATCTGTTTTTTTTAGCTTAATGAACAGATCAGCTTGCTTGGTAACACAGTGTCAACTTATGTATTTCCAATTAGTCATATTTTACTGAGCACCACTATTTACCTGCAAGGTCACTGCACACCTGCATAGCAAACCTTTAGTAATATAAAGTAAAGTTCAAATCCCTGGATCAGGTGTTTCTGGTGCTACTTGTTTTGCAGATGTGCAAAAGTTCAATTAGGGCTGGATGAAAGGATGCTTCATAAGCCAAACACAGATCGCCTCTCAACAACCTATAGGAGACCAAGTACAGAGACAGGGCTCTAAGGCAATCTGTATAGGACAGTGTGTTAATACCCTGGATTCTCTTGGTGAGCAAACTCTGTGGGCATTCCAATTGTGGATGCCTAGTTAGGTATATGCAAAAGGGGGCAATGTACTCAGTGATGGGTCTGATAAGGGAAGAGTAGTGTAGTACTATAACTTCCTTGGATCTGGATGTCATACGTTAACTTTTAAGTTGGCCAACATAGAATGATGTTCCCAGATCTGTAACTACTAGATCAACTCTTGGGGGTATCTTATCAATGGAGTAATTTGCCTGGGTAGATGTTTTCCAAAAGGCACTATAATACTCTTCTTTGTATTGAGTTTTAATCCATGTCTTCGGCACCAGTTATTTGTCTGTGTTAGACTTTCATGAAAGATATTAGTGCCAAAGGGAGAATTTATGATAGCTCCCAATTTGCAGTCTTCTGTGAAATGATGAGCCAGAGGCCCCTTGACATTAGCATTAACCTCTGAGAAGTAGAAGACAAACAGGAGTGGGTCCAGCACAGAGCCCTGTGATACTACACTGGTGATCACCAATCCTGACTTCTTGGGTCCCCTTTGTGAGCCAGCTGGCAATCCAGTGAGTTATATAGATAGGGATTTAAGCCTAGTTTGATGTGTTTTCCAACAATACCTGAGTGGGGTATTGTGTTGAACACCTTACCAGAGTCTAGGTAGGTGTTATGCACTGTTTTTCCTTCATCTATTGCCTTGGTTACCTTCTCAAAGAAGTCTACCAGGTTAAGTAGGCATGACCTTCCTGTGACAAAACCAAACTGGGATGGATCCAGTGAGTGTGATAAGAGATTTAGGGACACAGGTGGACAGTGGTCTCACCTTCGATAACGACATTGCCACAATAGTCAGGAAATTCTTCTACATGGCACACCTCATCACTAAGGGCTTTTCATCCAGAAAAAAGGAGGTCATTGTCCCACTGTACTCATCTCTCATTAGACCCATTATAGAATACAACACCCCATTTGGTATGTACCTCTCAAGACATCTGCAACAACTGAAAAGGCCGCAGAAATACCTCAATAAAAGAATCACAGGCCTAAAGCAGATTATGTCAGTCTCCCTGCTAGACAGGTGTCCAGGGAAGTAAATACTGTGGGAATAAATAGCCAAGGAATTGTTAAGGCTAGGCTTATATAGGCCCTAGGGCCGATAGCCTAGTACCAGCCTATGAACCTATGAACCCATGAGTGTCTGTATGTTATCAATGTCTTTGCTGGTCATTTATGTGATAATTCATTCCATGGCTTTACATATTAGACTAGTCAGACTAATGGACTAGTAGTTTCCAGGGTCAGTTGATGGTCCATGTTTGTGAAGGGGATAACTGTTTCTGTTCTCCATTCACTTGGTATATAGCCTGTTTTGACACTGTAGTTTAAAAGTGACTCAAGCATTCCTGATAGGTCATATTTCAGGCTATTTAGAAGGCAACTATGATATTGTTGGGCCCCATTGAGGCTATGTTTTTAGCCTTATGGAGCACCACTTTGACTTGTTCCCTGCTGATAGTTGGGGTGTTATGCTGGTGGGAACTGCACAAGGGGTGGCAGGTGGGAGTGGGATTAAAGTCTGATCTGAATTTGTCAGCCACCATATTCACTATGTCACTCTTTCCAGTAAAGGTGGTATCATTTACTACCAGTTGACACACTGTGGCATGTTAACTTTGAGGTTGCGGACATAGCTGTAGAAGGCCTTGTGGTTGTCTTTAGCCTGAGAAACTATCATCTCCTCATAATTGGACTACTCATTACAGCCGAGTGCTCCTCCAGGCGTCTACTGCAGTTACCTCCTACTGCTGCTCTAGGCGTCAAATATTGATTGTTCATATTTGCATTAATAATTCCAAAACCATGTTACTTACAAGTTACCAGGATATTTTGTATTGAAGCATATGTGATGGCAAACACAACTGTATTGATATTTGACCTCTCTCAATGAGTATTTTCTAGAACTGTAAGGTGATAACTTCATTTTTTAAAGGTTTAAGCCATGCCCACTAGGAGTTAAAGGTACACACTCAAAAGAGCTGTACCAGAGGGGTTAGTTCTCTTAGGTTCCTGTTTAGTCTTATTAGTGAACTCTTGTGATAATGAGACTTCCTCATTCTGACTTTGGTTATGACTTTTTTCCTTTTGTTATATACCTTGTTAAGATTTCCATCAGTGTGGTTTGTTTTTGGTGTTTGATTTGGTTTACTTCTGGTTGATACAGCAGCCTCTATGCAACAATTTACATGTTTGAACAGTGTTTCTGTGAATAATTCTGCATAGAATGTTGTGAACGCTGGGGTGGGCAGGGCATTGAATTTTGAGAAATTGTCACTTAATAGGATGTAGTTTGCCTTAGAATAGTCTTTAACTGCAACAGGTTTTGCTGGGTTGTCCAAGTTGATTTTTAAATGAAACAGTCTTGTAATCTGACCTCACCAGTGGGGATTTGACATGGCGGGGTGCATCACATTCCCACATTGGTGAGAACAAGGTCCAGTATGTTTGCACCTCTGGTTGAAGTGTGCACTAACTAATCAAAAGCATTCATGAATACAATGTTTGGTTGGATGGAGAGTGCCTCCAATAAGTCTACATAAGAGATGTGGGATTCTTGAGACATAGATGATGACTTACAGCTTGCTAAGACATGGTAACATACATTGTCTAAAGTGAGTTGCATAGGGATGAACTCCATGGTATCTTCCTTTTTAACCAACTTTGAGGTATACTTGTTGCTGATGGTTTAAATGTGTGGAAGGCAGTGTAGCCATGCATTGCCAGAATACTTCCTGAGGCTTTAAACCATGTCTCAGTAATGGCACAGATGTCTACATTATCCAGAGTTAGAAGAGCTTGCAGGGCATGAAGTTTCTTAGGCTCCTTTGGGTTTTATTTACTATGTCAGTAGGTTTATCACTTTGGACTTGCCTAAAAAAGATTCTAAGGCAGAGGATAAAATGTTAGCCAAAATCTGGAAGCTTGGGTGCACGCCATATTTGGCAAAGCAATGTGGTCTGTTGACCATGTGTCCCAGGCTGAAAGATATTGAATTCATAAAATTATCTGCATAAACTATGCCAATTATTAAAGTCAATCATTTTTGCTCATACTGTGGTATTATCCTTGGTGAAGGTAGAATGCTGCTAAATGGAAGGCACACACCCGTCTGGGACACACATTCAAAGAAGTCCATAATGTCTCTCTTCATATAATCCAGAGAGGTATGTTTCAAGTATTTACACCCACATGGACTTTGATAGAATCATAATGGTACCTGTGTTGCAATGACTTAAGTGCATGTGTAACCTGATGGATCCTGGCTCCAGATAAAACAACTGACTGTAATCTTCTCCTTGTCCAGTCTGGTGAATGGGGTATCTGTGTGTCGTACAAAAGAGTGCCCATGGTGATAGTCTTAGGTAAATTTTTTGCTTGCCTTATTGGCTTTATTTTGGGGGGACATTGGGTGTAGGCTTATGTATGGTGTTTGGTGTTGCTTCTGATGTATGTTTTAGAGATTGCTGTGGATAGGCATTACTGCTTGCAGGCTAAAGAGGTCTTTGAGGTTTGGGAAGATTGCTTTTTAGTGCCTCAGCATAAGATGGTCTGCGTGTGTGTGTGTGTGTGTGTGTGTGTGTGTGTGTGTGTGTGTGTGTGTGTGTGTGTGTGTGTGTGTGTACGCTGTGCATGTGGTGGATGCAGTGTGTGTGTTCTTGACAACCTTATTTGTAAGCAAAACTTTTGCCTCCAAGGAAATTGTGTATGTAGATCTCTCACATACTGTACTGGGTTCTTTAAGGATTAAATTGCTACATTGTCTCAGGATGCCTATATCTATCAATTGGGCTGTGGAGACTCAATGAGAACTATTGATAATTCTGACTGAGCATGTATCTTAGACACTGGATCATGATTTATTTTCATGTGATATACTTCTGGAAAAATTCCTAAATATGTAAACAAATCTGCATAATAATGCAAATATCTCTGAGATAGTTTTTCACAGTACTGAAGCTATCTCTGTGACAGTGTGACTGATTATGTACACATGTAGTTTTTGCTTTTGAACTGTGGATTTATTTTTAACATTTCTTGCTCACACAGGCCCTATGATCCAAAATGGTTGAGGAATACACTTCTGTATGTTTATTTAACTATGTTTAAAAAAGAAACTTGGATTTCCTAATTTTATTACGTCAGCAGTTGCTGATTTAATAGTGCTGCCTGGCAGTTGAATAGGGGAGCATTGTACACATAGAATTTTCTTGAGTATTTTCCTCTTTAAAGCTTTAAAACTATCTTTTGACAAGATATTTTGCTCTTGTGCTGAAACTGAATTCTACATTTTGTTCAGTAATTCTCAATGTCTTTACAGTAGTCTGACTTGCATATCTGCCTCACAATATCTGATACATTTTCAGATTTAACTGCATCACCAACTTTCATTTCACAGTACAGATATACATTTCATTTTAATGTTTCTGTTCAACACCTCCATCTTTACAAAATGCCTAATTATACCAATTAATCTCTTCTTGTTATGATTATAGCTACACCTAGCTCTCTTCTTGTTATGATTATAGCTACACCTAGCTGCATGCTTGAATTAAAAGTATACAATTATTCATTTTTCTTCCATTTTGGTTCATGACATCGCTTTTTTCATACCATTTACTTTTACAACACATTTTGCATTTATTTTTCATATTTGTTTTATTAAACACTGTTCAACTTGCATGGTCTGAACAAGGGGACATATAACATCGGAGTGTTTGGCATTACTGGCAAACATCCTCACAATTAAAACTCTAAACCAACCTGTGACATGTAGCAAATTGTGCAGACCATAGGATCAAAAGATGCTTTATGAGAAATGCTTTAATTTGAGGAACTGGCAGTGACAACTGAGTGATACAGCAGCAGTTATCTAGTGCAGAGATCCATGGAGTACATGTTTACAAGACCTTGTACTGCCATTATGTGTATGTATTACTCTTCAAATTTGTCTGGTGGCTTAGTACCATATAACAGATTTTCTTTTTCCCCTTGCTATTGCTCCCATGCAGTAACTCTGCCTCCTCCCCATCTTTTCTTGTAGTTCTCCTACTCCCATTCATGCAGTTCAGTTCTCCTGTTTGTAATTTGGCAATTGCAAAACATTGCCCAAAGACAAAATGCCTGTTGCTAGGACACCCATATTATTTCTGTATGTGTTGTTTCACAGTTTCTGGTCATAGTGGCACTCTAAGTAGAAATGTGTTATAAACTGGAAATGAATAATAAGGTAGGAAGGGGGTGACAACATTAGCAAACAAAAGGAACAAATGTTTATTTTGTTGCAAGAAAGTACTTTTTAAAAGAAGGAGTGATTACAAAGATAAATCAGCTGTCAGAATGTACAGTTACCACTAAATTAGATAAATATTTTTAAAATGGCAGGGGAATCCCAGAGAAATATGATTGATGTGAGGTGAGCAACTGCCTTAGGTTATTTGCAACTTTCATATTAGATGGGCTCACAGCCTTCTGCTGCAGTCTAAGTTAATGTATAATAATATATAAGATGCTTGTATCTACACAATTTGTCTCTTTATGGCCTTCAGCACTGTATGGTGTTTATGGTGGCCTTCAGCACTGTATTGTGTTTATGATGGCCTTCAGCACTGTACAGTGTTTATGATGGCCTTCAGCACTGTGCGATGTTTATGATGGCCTACAGGACTGTATTGTGTTTATGATGGCCTTCAGCACTGAACGGTGTTTATGATGGCCTTCAGCACTGTATGGTGTTTATGATGGCCTTCAGCACTGTATGGTGTTTATGATGGCCTTCAGCACTGTACGGTGTTTATGGTGGCCTTCAGCACTGTATTGTGTTTAAGATGGCCTTCAGCACTGTATGGTGTTTATGATGGCCTTCAGCACTGTACGGTGTTTATGATGGCCTTCAGCACTATACGGTGTTTATGATGACTAACACTTTATAAGCTGATTCGTATACTTAACAATCAGGTGCAAGAAGATCTCTTTTGCTAAAAGGTACCCAAAGACTACATTCTGCATTTATACTGTTTCTGATATAGTTCAGATTTAGTACGTTCCTTAATTTTCAGTTTTTTCTTCTTCATTTTCAGTTACTCCAATCTAAGTATTTGTGGATGTTTCTTATCTCTCACTATTCTTCACATCCACATTTCAAAAATTCTTGTCTCTCATAATTAACAGTCATTATGACTGAATTGCTCACAACATTCTGCTAATATTTCAGTGCCTATCGCTTTGAGTTATCTCACTATGGGTAGAATGATACTTGTAATAGGGTAGTATTATTTATTTTTTAAGGGTTACTGTATGTAGTTAATGCATACACCTCTAGCAGTGAAATGTTAATCCTTCTCAACAAGAGCTACATTGAGTTTCCTAACTGCACAGCAGTGCATATCCAGCAATACATATACACACTTGTTATGAAATAAATGATGACTCTCAGCATTCCCAAAAATTGCATATTAAAATATTTCTGTCGCAGTAGCATTTCATATAATTTCTTCACACTAGATTTGGCTGTTGTTAGGAGCTGTACAACATGGAATCTCTGCATGGCTCTTACCCATGGATCTGTAGTTACTCTTGATAGGCTGTACACCCTGCCATTTCCTCTGCACACTCGTATCCCTGACCTCCTTCTGCACTCCATCCTGACTACTTTATTCTCATGTTGCGTCAGTCTCTTTCCTGCTCATTCTTGTCTCTTAATTGCAACATACATAATGCCATATTAGGACTGTTTATGCCCTCTGTCTCTGTTTTTGTTATTGCTATTAGCTTTATAGTCCACACCAACCACACAAGTTCACATGGAGCATAGCCCACAGACACAACTATGTACACTTGTATATCTTGCAGTGGAAATGGGAACAAATAGAATGGTCCATTTTGCCTCATAATCTACTATGGCACTGTCCACTTTGGATTTGTGTTAAAGGTATTTAGTGATCTCTTTATGTCTTTAGATGATTTAGAACTCTGGAGTAAAGTTGACGTGCCTCCAGTGCATTCTTCACTTGCAGATCTATTATTTTCATTCAAGACCTAATTTTCTGTGAATGAATATGCATCATCCAAAGATCACCCATTTCATGTGTGCTTCCTTTGATCAACTTAGGTATTTTACTCTATTTTTACAGTGTTTGTTACAGCTATTCATGTTTTTCACAACCAGCCATTGAACACGTCTCTTCATCATTGAAGAACAATGTAAATAATAGCAAGCAAATATAAAGTAACAGAAAAGAAAACAAGTAGACTTATAAAAGGATCAGTCACACCTATAATAAAAAAATAATGATAAAGAATAAGAGGAAATCTTCCATCAGATAACAGTTGAGTTAATTACTTTCACATATTGCATTCATTATATTATGTTATGGTTGCTTTTTAATTTTACTCTTTATATAGCACTGCAGCCTCTGAAAAAAAAAAACTGCTCAGTCCAAAATATTTAAAGTATTGTGTATGCAGGCATTTTTTTTTTGCTGTTGTATTTTTGTTTTTAAATTGTAATGGCACTTTCATTTTCCAGTAATGAAAAATGGCAAGGTGTCTGTTCAAAGGAATTGTTAAAATATGCCAGAAAGAGTTTTTTTTAAGCACCACTTTGCACACTGTTCTGGATTCACAAACATCTGCACCTAGTATTTTATTTAGAAATTGGTTAATCTGGAATATGGAATACACAAACACACACACACACACACACACACACACACACACACACACACACACACACACACACACACACACACACACACACACACACACACACACACACACACACACACACACATAAAGGATAACGTTTCATTCTCATCTACTAACATTAAACAGTGGCCATACTGATGAAAGAGTCACACATTTTCAAATATTTTAATATGTCCTGTTTTTATTCATTTGATATGGTGTTTATTTTTTTATATTTTCCTTGACTGCCATTTGATTTTTCTTCCCTAGAGTTTAAATTAAAATGATAAAATGAACTCTGTGTTAAGTTGAAAGATATGAAGTTAGTTTTAATCCTGTTGCTTATTTCCAGGTCAGTAAATCTTTACTGTGGCCCCATTAGTCAGCCTTATCTGGCAAATAATTACCCTTTTAATGGAGCTACAAATGAACTAAAGATTGTGCGCATTAACATTCGCAGTCTTCTAGCCAAACGAGTACACTAGAGACTAAAGCCAAGATAAATAGATGTAATTTAATATTTTTTCTGAAACCTGCTTAAGCAGAAAGGTAATACATAATGTCAAGCTACTGAACAGACATACTTTACAAACATGACAAGAGGGGGAAAAGTGCATGCCCTGACAGCCATTCTACAGCTTCAAATCAACAGCAAACAGCTAGTGTATCTAACTCCATTACTAGCATATGCAGTTTTGTTTTTGACGAACGTGGAAGATGAAATACAACTAGTTGCACAGAGCTACTTCTCAGACATGTTTGGCCATGATACTGCTTTTGTTTTTAGAAAATCCCCTCTTGGTAAGTGAAAATGGATATTATGACATGAATTTGACATTATTGGAGAAACTCACTTTTTATGATATGGACAAGAAACTTGTAGGAAACTTTGCTCAAGGAAATGACTGACAGCATTATCAGAACAAATTAGAAAGTACATTTGTGTTATAAACTCGCCATAGCAGTGTAACTATGAACAACAGGGCCATTGCTCAAGCGCACGTGCGCACGCGTGCGCGCACACACACACGTGTATGTGTGTGTATTTGTGTGTGTGTGTGTGTGTGTGTGTGTGTATATATATATAGAGAGAGAGAGAAAGAGATAATTTGGATTAAAGCTATACATAAATGTCAGTCTTGCAGCTAGAACTTCACAGGAATCATTCGTCTATGGGCATGTAGTTACATTCTCATGTCATGGCCATTAGAGGGCAGAACTAGAATAAAACAGAGCACTCCATGCCCTTTACTCTGTTCTCTTTCTGTGTCTAAGAATACACAAACAGGAACTGCAGTAACAAATGCTGTTGTAGCAGGCTAAAGAAGCAATACAAAGAGGAAACAAGATAGACATATATATATATATATATATATATATATATATATATATATATATATGTATATATATATATATATATATATATATATATATATATATATATACATACAAACACACACACACACACACACACACACACACAAACACACACACACACACACACACACACACACACACATACATGCATACAAAGAGAGAAAGAGAGAGAGTGTTTTATCTCAGGGAAAATAATGCATAACTATATAAAAGAGAAACTTTTTTTACACTTTTTATAATATATTCTTAACAAACTTGCCTCTGAAAACCTTAGATAAATAAGGATTATTAAAAAATATAAGCAACCAATTATGGTACTATAGCTATCAAGATAAGTAGGTGTTACAAGGCAGTGAGAATGTATCCTGTAGCAATAATCTTATAAATTATGCATCTACTATTAAGGAAAATGTCTTATATGAATTTACTGAGTGCATCATTAAGAGTACTGCTACAGGAAATTATGTAGATGATTTGAAAGAGCACAAAACTGTGCACCCTAAAACATCATGTCTGCAGTACTCTGTGCAGAACGGTCAAAGCAAGTACTGCTTATTTTATTTATTCTTTTACTTATTTTACATTTGTTTACTGAGATGATCCGACTGGACACAGGTCCATTTTCAGCAGAGGCCCGGGGAGAAAAGCTCCACAGTGAAATAAAAATTACACAATATGAAAAATAAAAAATCAGAATATGCTAATAAGCAACAACAAGAAAAAATATATAGAGATAATCTAAGTTAACATTGTTCAGCTAATACTAAACAACTAGACATAGCTATACAGTAATAAACATGGATAAGGTAGTTAAACAGACATTAGTAATACAATTTCATTCAGCAGTAAAATGTTACCTAAAACTGTAGAAGATACTACATTAGGTGTTATAAGAAGTGTAGTATACTGAGTGGTAAGACAGAGCAATTATGTAATGCATGGGCATAACCAGGTATTTATTAAGTGTGATTTGAGTAAGTGTTTGAACTGAGTAGTAGTAGAGGCAGAAAGAGCAGAAGGGAGGTTATTCCAGATTCTGGCTATGGTGTTGTCAGCCCTTGAGATACAGAGGAGAGATTTGTGTGCAGAGCGGAGAGGATGATTTGCTTTATAGTGAGTGTGAAGTTGGCTAAGTGCTGGGGTTTTGTCAGGTTGTCTTACAATATTGGAGGCAGTGATAAGCTGGTGATAGTTTAGTAGCCGGGGAAGTTCTAGCTATTGTAGTTCCCTTAAAGCCTGGCAGTGATAGTTTCTGAAGGTAGAGTTGTTAGCAAACTTGGTGATTTTATTATAACATGACTCAACTCTGGCAAGGTCAAGTTTTCTGACCTGGGTAAGAATTGGTGTGGCATACATTAGAGTGGACAATAGGTGAGTTTTGGCTAGGATACTCCATGCTTGATTTGTAAGGAATTTCCTGTGTCTGTAAAGTGTTCCCATTTTTTATGAACCTTTTTTATAGTTTGTGAAATATGGACATCAAAGAGTAGGTTTTTGTCAATTTCTATGCCTAGGAGTTTGGTGTGGTCAGAAAGAGAGATGATAGTACTATTATTAGAGGAGATAGTGAAGGATAGATGGGTGGACATGGTTTTGTTGGGGGTGAAGAGTAGCAGTTTAGTTTTGTTAGGGTTTACAATTAGTTGGATCTTAGTGATTCAAATTTCCATGGAGCTAAAGGATTCCTGGGTGAGTTGTTGAAGGGTGGCTAGTGATGGAGCAGCACTGACAATCATCTGCATACTGTATAAGTGAGGCCTGTTGTGTGGTGGTATGGAGATTGTTAGTAAATATGGAGAAAAGAAGTGGGCCTAATATTGAGCCTTGTGGTACACCTATAGTAGTTGGGAGTAGGGGGATAATGCACCTTGCCATTGGACAGATTGCTGTATGTCTGATAGATAGCTTTTAAACCAGGCTATAGTGGAAGGGAAAAAGGATAGGGAAGCTAGGGTGTCTAGTAGTATGGAATGTGAGACCATATCAAATGCCTTGGAGAGGTCTAAGAATACAGCAGATACAAAGGGGTTGTTATTTCTGGTTGACTAGATTAGTAAAAGAGAGCAGAGCAGTTGTTGCGCTGTAGTGTTGCCAGAAGCTGTGTTCTGTGGGGGAGTATGTCCCCTGATATAAGTAGTCTCTTTGTGATAAATAATATATGTTTAATTGTGTGCAGTATTTCTATATTGGCTCTAAGTGATATTTTTCTAGTGTAGGATGTTGTTATGGGAGCCTTATATATGTGTAGTCGTAAAGTGTCTTTAAATAGTGTAGAAGAGATTGGGAATGAGTGTGAGCGGATGATTTTGTGTAAGTATGTGTTGTATGGAATATTATGTCTACTAGAGATGTGTTAATATGTATTGATGTGATGGTTAGGTAGATGAGGGTTATGAAGAAGAATCCTAGGATGAATGTCATTTTGTGAGGGAGTGGTAGTTGGATGCTATTGGTATTGAGGTTTAAATGTGGAGGTAAGTGTGGCTACATTGACAGTAGGTAGTATGTATATGTTTAAGGTAGATAGTTGGATAAGGGGTATGGATAGAGTAAGGGATATGTGGTGTTTGATTGGAGGAGAGTATGATCAGGTGATGAGGGGTTGGAATAAAAGTAGGAGTGTGGGGTGGGTGGGAATTGGGGGCAGGGTATGGGAGCAGAGTGAGCCGAGCCGAATAATTGGTAAGGACAGGAGAGTAAAAGCAAGATGATTTGCAGTGAGTAGGTTGCCAATTTCCCAGCAGTTTTCTTTTTTATCCTTAGTTTTAATTTAGTTGGATAAACTGCAGAATTTCAGGGGTACCTAGGGAGATTTTGCCAGTGCTGCAGAGTCCCGAGTGGTTGGTACACTACTCATTTAAATCATCACAGAATAACAGGATGACAGACAATATAAGTATTGTTAACCTTATTTCTTGACTGTTTTTATGTTTTTAAAGGCAGACTTAGATTGCTGGAGCTTTCACAGTATGCCACAAGTAGCAGTCTCTAATGTTGGGAGCCTTTCATAGGGGGCTGGCTGGGTTAGGTGGAAAGGTTTTAAAGCTCCTAGGAAGGAGAAGGAGAGATATAGATGCAAGTTAGGAGACTGTAATAAATTACTGTAAAATAGTTACATTTGTAACACAGGATTAGCCACTTAAATTAACAGAAGTAATCTTCAGATATAGCTTTGAGTTACACCATGCAATAACAGATAAAAATTAGTAAAACAACAGCTCAAATATTAGTTACATTGGAAATGCAAATCATTACATAAAGAAAAAAGCTTTAGAGAGGACTTAAAACATTTTACAATATTACATTATTTGCCCACATCATCTACATGACGGAAACACACTCGATAAAGATAAACAAACTTATAAAACCAAAAAAGCCAAACGAGCCACAAAACCCGTAAACGAACTAGGTTTATTCCAGTACAATAAAAGTTAAGCACTTTTCGTTGCCGCCAATATGGCAACTTCATCAGACAAAAACTTACAAACACAAGTGAATTAAATAAGAAAAATCACATGATCAATGTAAGCCGGTCAGCTGAGCTAAACGTATAGCTCCTGAATATTAAAACACCGGTTACCTTGTCAGTCTACCTTAAAATGTCAATTCTACTTAGATATTAAAAACAGTGTTTTTTAAGTAATAAAGGTACAATACAAAATTAGGAAAGAACCAACAATAAAAATGGACTTAGTATATATTCTAAAAAATTCTCTATGAGACTTCTTACGATCCATACAACTTGGCTCCCAAAATTGACAATGTAGCAAATTCAGGTGTTTAGATATTTTAAGAAGATTTTGTTACATTCCAAAAACTCTAATGCCAAGATAAACATGGAGTTGGTGCAAGTTAATACAAGTTTAGACTCCAATAAACATTATTGTAGGTAGTTGTACGAAATAAAGGTGTATGGTACTAATAATAAAAAAGCCTGGGTACTCACAGGCTCTGTGTGGAAAAATTTGTAACTAATAGGTACTATAAACTCACAACTTTTAAAATTTACTTGACTTACACTCAAACCAAGGTGCCCAACTCTATCACGCATATTATCTATCCTCAAAGACTACAATTAGTGAGAATAAAGTCAGTATTGACAAAAGATTTTTATGTATATGTTATCTCACTAGGCTTTTTAATTTGAGAATACATGCTATATTGCATGCCTCGTTAGGACCTGGTGGTGAAAAGGCGTTAAGCCTAATCTGCCAGGCTAACTCACATTCTTCTAAAAGCCAGTTCGCTGGACCACCCCTAATATTAGTTTGTATGTGGTTGATAACTGTAAACTTAAAGTTGTGGTTAATATTAACCATAGTATGCCTTGCTAAGGGATTCTCTAATTTCTCTCTATCTATAGCATAAGTGTGTTCATAGACTCTAACACGGAGTCTACGTTCGGTTTTCCCTACGTAGAATGCTGCACATGAACTACACTTACCCAGATAGACAACAAATTTAGAGTTACAATTAAATTTACCTTTTAGAAAATATTTCCACTTATTGACAGTGAATGTTTCACCTGTCTCCATATGTCTCAATACGCTTAGCTCAGCTGACCGGCTTACATTGATCATGTGATTTTTCTTATTTAATTCACTTGTGTTTGTAAGTTTTTGTCTGATGAAGTTGCCGTATTGGCAGCAACAAAAAGCGCTTAACTTTTATTGTACTGGAATAAACCTAGTTCGTTTATGGGTTTTGTGTCTCATTTGGCTTTTCTGGTTTTATAAGTTTGCCCACATCGTCTAGCCAATGTGTCTCCTGCTTCCTCCCAAATAACTCCGATAATTAGGCCACGCTTCTCTGTGCACACATGTGAGTGAGTAGTCAGTAAGTGTTCCTTTAACTAACTGTTTTAAAAAACACTTCCAAGATTACAGTGACAGCCCAAAAGGATTTGATTACTTAGGCCATGCTTCTGTGTGAACACAGTGGTTGCTATTTAGTCCATGCTTCTCTGTGCACACAGCATTGGAACATTAGGCCATGCGTCTCTGCGCACACTAAAGACAGGGTGTAAGTTTTTAGCAATCCTGTAACTACAGCTGTATACAAATTCAATGCTACTCTATGGTTACAGCATTAGACTACAGTGTTTGACTAGACTAGTATATTGCCAGCACCGTTTCTACAATTTTGATGGTTAGGCAACACTTCTCATTGCACGCTAATGGGTGGGTGTAATATACTGAACTGTCCTATACCATGCAAACAAAAGTACACAAAAAAGTCTCTATGCACAAGCAAATCAGTTATCCTGCTGTCCCAATTCCCTACTCTATGCAATAGATTAGCAACGCTAAAGTTTCTGTTACACATATACAGAGATTACATTACCAGGTGCCACAATGTACATTTTAACTAATAAATGACACAAACATCAAAAAATGATTGATAACACTTTTTCCAGATGAGAAATAAGCATGATTCCCTTACCGCGGCCGACAGGATTCACTAGCACTAGCATTTAAACTAAAAAGTGACGCAAGTCTTAAGGGGTTTTGAAAGCTCGCTTCCATGGTTCAGGTAGGTAGGGGCAACAGAGTTCCCCTTTTGCTTTGTACTTTTGTTTTTAATATTTGGAAAAGGTGTACATGAATGACCATGTGGCAACCTCGCACATACAGTGAGTGAATACTTTTCTGAAGAAAAGCTGCCATACTGTCTGACATCCTAATCCCCTTAGTTAAATTCTTGCTGTAGTTATTTGTTTGTTTGTTTGTTTGTTTGTTTTTTATTTTCTTGTTGAGCAAGAAATTGTGTCTGTGTTTATCTGTTTTCAGTACAGGCTGATGAAGAAAAGCCCCAGTGCAAGCCATAAAAATGAAAGGAACAGTAATGAAACATTTAGAACGGAAACACATACAAGTTCAATCAATACAAGCAAACACGTAAGACTGTTTTGACACTGCATAGTAGCTACATCTATGCAAATACAATACAACAGGCAACACAAATATAAATGGCTTTTTACTGCAGATAATCTACAAAGCAAAAGGGACCTGCATTAACATATTGTTGGAAGGTCATTGTTTCATATAAACTTAAACAATCATATTTGGTATAACTATATGCAGTTTCCTGATATTCTAGGAGTGCAGATTCTAGAGTGGGCACAAAATAATATGCATGCATACCTTATGGACTGAGCTAAGTCCCTGCATTTGGGTAAGTACACTTCTATTACGAAAGACAATGCAAAATAACTACTTG